>NC_083770.1:19269973-19472473 GCF_963514075.1 Conger conger | reverse complement strand
CATTGCACCAGGGGAGGATTGTCTCCTGCTTAGTCTAATCAACTGTACGTCGCTCTGGATAAGAGCGTCTGCCAAATGCCAATAATGTAATGTAATGTATGTTGTGTGTGTGTATTTGTGCGTGTGTGTGTGTGTGTGTGTGTGTGCCTGTATGCATGTGAGCGTGCGTGTGTGTGTATTTGTGTGTGTATTTGCGTGTGTGTGTATCGGCTTGGGTTTAGGCAGGTGGACAGTCATCGTATGGTGTGTGTATGTGTGTATGTGTGTATGTGTGTATGTGTGTGTGTGTGTGTGTGTGTGTGTGTGTATTTGCGTGTGTGTGTGTGTGTGTATATGTGTCTCATCTCAGGTAAATCAGTCTCTCAGGCCTGTTCTTCAGTGGCGCATTAAAAGCTGATGGAATGACAGACTGCCATTATCACAGCCTCAGATCCACCACTAACAAGTCACCTCCACATCACTCACTGTCACTTCATCATTAAATCAATCAGCTCGTTTGTCAAAAGCAGCCATTTTTCATCAGTCAGCCCCAACACTGGTCTCATGGCACTAACGGGCTTTTCCACAATTAGCGTGCAGTCTGTCTCCCCAGCACACAGGGCCTCAAACAGGCTGGAGCAGGGCTAGGAGAGCCGCATCAGAAACATCAGGACCACACTCTTTCATGGCTTTTGGCAGTGAAGGGGGGGTTCTGGGTGTGGGTTTGGCGGGGGCAGGGTGAAGGATTGAGGGGGGTTTTTGTGAGTCTTGTTCCGTTTGTCGAGCTGTTTAGCGGTCGCTCCCCTCCTCCTGTCCTCGAAAGTTAGAGAATTTTAAAAAAAGAAAAAGAAAAAAAACCGGATCACACCAGTGCTTAAAATCTTTCTGTCACCGGTGTGAGTCAGATAAGGGATCGCTCATTATAATGTGAGTGAGAGAGGAGGGAAAGAGACAGAGCGAGAGAGAGAGAGAGAGAGGGAGAGAGAAGGAGAAGGTCTCCAGTCTAATGGATGCTAATGGGTGTCATAGGCAGGGTGAACTCTGCAAAAAAGGCTCCAAACCAGTACTTTACTCTCCCTGTCATTCAGCCCAAAATCAGCCACGACAGTGTGCGTGTGTGTGTGTGTGTGTGTATGCTTGTGCTATGAGTGTGTGTGTGTGTGTGTGTGTTTGTGCTATGAGTGTGTGTGTACGTGTGTGTGTGTGTGTGTGTGTGTGTGTGCTTGTGCTATGAGTGTGTGTGTGTGTGTGTGTGTGTGTGTGTGTGTGTGTATGCTTGTGCTATGAGTGTGTGTGTGTGTGTGTGTGTTTGTGCTATGAGTGTCTGTGTGTGCTTGTGTTACGGGCGTGTGTGTGTGTGGGGTACGGGTGGAGAGAAAGAAGACTAAATGGAAGTGTGAGACAGAGAGAGAAAGAGAGTGAAGGATGAAGAGAGGATGGAGGAGGAGGAAGGTGTTAGCGTTCTGTTTTCATTATGACATTTCTCAGTGATTGTGTGTAATGTCCCCTGACCAGATCGTCCGGCCCAGGCGGAGGGGTGGTGGGGGCTGGGGGGGCGGGGGTAGGAGTGGGGGGCGGGGGTTGGAGTGTTATTTAGAGCGCTGATAAAAGGTGAGGGCTTCCGCCATGACAGCCAGTCATAAGGCTCCGCACGGCGACATTAATTTTCTCCACAACAGAGATGGAATAAGACGTCACGGTGACAAGCTGTCAATCACCCAGAGACGGGGGCCTGCTCGTACCCCCGGTCTGGGGACGGGGGGGTACTGCCTCCCTCCTGTAATAGAGCTGAAGTCCTCGGGCCTCCGCTGACAGATTCAGGGGTGGGGGGCGAAGAAGAGGTGGGGGGGGGGGTATGGTCGCGTAGGGGGTTTTCAGAGTGTGGGGGGGGGGGGGGGGGGGGAGTGGGAAAATATATTCTACAGCCTTTCATTAAAAAAATAAAGAGGCCTCATCTCCAGAGCTTTTCAATCTCTGTGCCTGTCTATTGTGAGGTCCGGGCAGGCCGCTCCGCAGATCAGGAATTCCTCTGCTATGGAAATGCTCCGGCACCGGCACCGGCGGGCAATCACAAATAACAAGCCCCCGCGTATCTGCGGGGACATCGTGTATTAAAGACGCGCGCGGAGAGGGTTTCTTCCCTTTCTCCACCCCTTCTTCATCCCTTTCTTCCCCTTCTCCTCCTCCTCATCCCTCTTTCCGAGGGGTCCTCCACAATAGTATCACGCGTAGCAGACTGCGGCTGACAGAGCCGGTAATGAATTAAGTCTGCAGCCCGGCTCCGACTCGAAAATTCAAATTATAATTACTCCTCCGGGTACGCGAGAGGGTTATTGCCAGAAAGAAAAATAAATTGAAGGAACTGCGTTTTCTCCGCTTTAAAGAGACACCCGCACTTTACTTTTCTCCCTTTCTCCACCGGGGTCTTTGTGCCCCAACGCTGTGAATGTCTTCATCGAAAGGGGACCCCCGGAAAACTGTGTGTCAGATTCACACTCACAGATACGTCCCCCCCCCCCTCCCCAACGTATTTTTTGTTGTAAAGTCCTCCTCCTCTATGGAGGTCAGTCATGTCAAGAACCAAAGCGAATGCCGTCAGTCTGAACTCGAAGCTGTCCCCCGTTTAATGGGCACATGTCTATGCAAATGAGGAGTGTTAAATTGGGACTAATTAGGCGGCGCTTATCTAACGTGCCGCGCTGTACAGCATACAGTATTAATGCGGTTTCTCATGTCAGGATGTGTAGATTATCACTGTCACACCCGATAGTGTAGGTTTTTGCCTCCTTTTACATCGTTCCACACTGACGGAAACATCTACACTGATGTTTCCGTCGGTTGGTGCCTGCACTGCAGACGACCGGTGTTGAGGTGTAGAGTGAGTCATGTAGTGATGTGTATGTTCAGCAGGAGCACAGCCTCGCTCCGCGGCGTGTTAGCGGCGTGTCGCAGGGCCGCTTCTCGCCGTACGCGAGACACGCCGCTGCATCGGGCCTCCGCCACCACTAGGGGCCAGCGTTGAGCTGCTGTACGTTTCGCTCTGAAATTAAAATGAGCGGTCTTCATCAGGGCCGGCCCGTCTTATACGAAACCCCCACCCCACCCACGCCGTGTTCCACCACCCCCCCCACCCAGGTTTGTTATAATATTCCCCTCCTGAGTTTCAGTCACAGTCCCACCCCCCTGTCACACTGTCCACCCAACCCCCTGACACACTGGGCTCGTTCAATCACTTATTTCTCTCCTCTTTTATTTTTGACTTGCTCCTGACGCAGAAATCGATGGAGGTCCGTCGAGGTCTTTAAGTACATTCCAACCCCTTATATGTTCCTTCTAGGAGCTAGAAGTAGAAGTTAGGAACTCCCAATCTTTCCTTTCAGCACGTAAACATCAGCGCATCCTTTGCGGACGTATCTTTCCGGAAAGCCTGACTTATAAATGATATGTGGACCCACCTCTCCCCATCTGCCACGTCTGTAACTGAGTCTCCTGGGGGACTACAGTACTCTAACTCCCAGCATGCACCTGGCAGAGAGGCTCCATTAAGGTCCATATGTAAATGCTTCCCCAAATGTCCACCCCCTCCTCCTTCTCCTGTGTCCTCCTGGGAGGACAGACCACCCCTCCCCTCACAGCCTGTCCTGGGACAGGTTGGGGGAGCAAAGGGCTTTAACCTTTCTTTCCCGGTTACTTTAAGAACCGCATTCTCCTCTTGGTGGAAAGGGCAGAGACTTCATTGCAGGATTTTCATGGGAAATGTAGTAAAGCCTCACATTGGCGAGCCGCATTGCGTAGACATCTTTGGAGCCGTGTCATTGTGCTACAAAATATGTGCTACACATAGAAACTTTGCATGTGAGGACAGGGTGTAATAGTGCTAGATAACGGTGTGAACATGCAGTCTGCTTGGAGAATGGTGTGAACCGTTTTGGCTGCCCCTTTGTCATGCGTCAGGGTTAAAGTGGTGATGATTGTAACTGGGCGAAACGTGCACCCACAGACCCTGGGGTGTTTCTGAGACATGGGTGACTCTGTTGCACACACCTGGCTTTCCTCGATTCCCCGACAACCATCATTTTGTTATTTCAGCTTTCATCCAAAGCGACTTACAGTTGATTGAGCCAACCTTCCTGGTCCCAGTCATGTACATTAGCCACTAGACCATAGGCTGCTCTAGGATTTTAAAATCCTTTAATGCATACCACGATCTGCATGAACCATACGGCTACCCCACGCCCCCCTGAAGTGTGGTCACCTATAGCCTAGTGGCTAAGGTACATGACATCATCATCGCCAACCGTCAACATCACCAACCAGCAGAGGCCTTTACCCCAGCTGTGTCCCGGCGGTGAGGCGTTCTGGGTCTGGGGGAGGGGGGCAGAGTCTACGAGAAGATGGCAGGAAATGGAGGCGAATGAAAGCTCGGCGAGAGGGGTGAAGATTACGCTGAGGCGACTTCCCTTTTATGCTAAATGTCACCCGCCAAACAGCCGCTAAAGCGCCTCTAAAAGCAGCCCTCTGAAACAGGAGCTCGCATGTGATCACACACGGCGTGCGAGACGCTTTTATCTTCAGGGACCGTAATGGGCTTGCTCATTCTCTAAGTGTCCATCCCCTTACATTTACACAAAAAATTATAATAATTCCGTCTGAAACCCTCCCTGAAATACTTACTGTGCAGCTCTCACCTTTGATAAACCATAAGAATGTATATTTATCATGGCATATACCCGGCTGAAACAAAATGTTCTCACAGTGTCACTGGGATATTTTGTCAGGGCTCTAACAGTGCAGCTACATGGCAGCAACATTGAGAATGTTAGAATGGTATATTGAATTTGTGTTAGCAGGATCCAAATCAGTTACCCAGCTGTGTGATTGGGTGGATGGGGTGTGATAAGAGGGGTCTTATCTTTCATTCAACTTAAGTCTTTTTCCCATCTCTTCTAGAACTCCACTGCTTTCCAGTACCAGTAGTGATTGTGACATCAGTATTAGAATGTTCAGTTAAGAATATTTCTGACCTCACATATTAATTTCACAGAGTTTCACAGTTTAACTAAGATAGAGCCGTCGCAGTATTGACCTCTGAAAAAGGTACAGTACTCTTAAACCACAGTTTTTAGCGAATTGAGCTAATGGTGCCTCTTGCCCTCCTATTGGTCACTCTTTTACCACGTCAGTCAGTCTCAGGTGTCCATTGGCGCTCTCTCCTGTCCGTCTTTCTCCCACAGAGCCTGCTGCGGTCCTTCCACAACATTAAGGACGTGGGCGTGGTCCAGGTGAAGGTCATCCGGGCCGAGGGGCTGATGGCAGCTGATGTCACCGGTAATGAACGCACGCGTTTCAATTTGCAATTATTCATTTAGATTACACTCACACACACATCATACGCATATGCACATACACCATTAGAGAAAGAAGCACATTCTTCACAAGACTTGACATTTTGTGAGTGACGATAATTACACACTCCTTAAGTTAAGAACATGTCAATGAATTGTATGTACCTTCATTTAGCAGTTGAATACAAGGCTACTCCACCTGTGCAGACTTGCCTTGAGTGATAGGTACTCCAAACAGCCAGTAGGTCTAGACCAGAGAAAAGTGTTGACTGAAATAGTCACAACAAACCTTGTTTATATTCATATTTTTTTGTAAAGTTGAGTGGGAAGCCTTCTGTAATTCCCCCAGTCGGGCATGAAGTGCTGAAAACACTCCTCTTAGATGCTCACTTTTCCACAAATTCTCAGTTTTAATTAGGTCTACAGTGGACAG
The DNA here is from genome assembly GCF_963514075.1 of Conger conger. NCBI lineage: Eukaryota > Metazoa > Chordata > Actinopteri > Anguilliformes > Congridae > Conger > Conger conger. Next base: position 19,466,716 of record NC_083770.1, on the reverse strand, counting down.
GCCTAGTTTCCGTAATATATATTATCTACTGGAAAACAACTGGGGGTAAATATAGCAAATTTAGCCTTATTCACAAGCAAATATTACATTAACTCAATATTGCTGGGTCATTCGTTTTTTTTTAGTGTCGGTGCCCAGACGCAGACTGGTGGGGGGGGAGGGGAGGGGGGGGTCGTCTGGCAGAGAGCGGATTTCTTTCGGATTTGATGTTTAAAAATGTTTTTTTTTTTTTAAATCCCACAGAAACTCGGCGACCTCATTTCTTAAGCACATTCCTCAATCTGAATTTCAATTCGTAGTTATTACCCCGTTACTCTTGGAAAGAATTTTCTTCTTTTTTTTTTTTTTTTCATTTAGCCTATATTAATAAGAACAAAGGAAGTGCCATCACTGTAAGAATGTGATTGAGCGACGCTCCGCTTTTTTCCTCCGCACCTGCTTTCAGCCGCGGCGCGGCAGCTCCGGACGACGCTCCGGGGCGAAAACTCACACACGCAGACGCAGGGCGCCGGCTCAAAAGAAACTTCTCCATCCCCTCCCACTCCATCTCTAAATTAGCGCTACTTTACCCGCCCTTTTGTTGCCACACATTTAGTTTGAAACACGCGGTATTAACTCTCTCTGAAAACCAGGGCGGCTCAAAAGCAGTTTTTTTTTTTTTTTTTTACTCAAAGAGCTCGGGTTTTTTTTTTTTTTCCCGAGGTGAAAAAAGAGGAATAAAGAAGAAGGAGAAAAAAGCATAAATTGGGTTTTAATGAAACCCTGGAACCCTTTGGTTTCGCACTGGTGCGGGGCGCGCTTTGTCCCGCGCTGAAAGCAGCCACCGAGCCCCGGCCCCTAATACACTGTTGATTGCAGAAGGGCCCGGTCTTTGTGTCTTTCTCCGGCTGAAAGGGCCCAGTGTTGGGCAGGGCTGGCCTGGACAGAGGGAGGTTAATGACTCTAATAAAGAGATTAAGCTGTTGCAGTTAGGCCCCGGGCCTGGGTCTGCCACACACCTTGGCCGTTTGGAAGGCGGTGTGGTGGTGGGTGGGAGCGGGGGATGGTGTTGAATCTGTGAAAGAGTGTCACATTCAACATGTCTGTGTTCCTGTCTGAATAATGCCTGTAATAGTTATTATAGTGGTTATTAATGATAATATATTTGATAAAAACGGGTATCTGCACATTTTTTGTATGTGTATTATGCATTAATACTACTATTGCACAATGGGGGTGCAGCCACAATGCAGCATTTTGGTCTATGAGCTATGTTAGTTTTGTCATAAGCTCAACAGTTCTTAAGACTTTGACCACACAGTGCAATTGCAGTGGAGAAGTTAGTGTAGAGTCAATGTCTGATCACTGTGTAGTCAGTGTGTGTTCAGTGTAAAGTTGGTTTGTGTTCAGTGTGTGTTTAGTGTAAAGTTGTTTTGTGTTCAGTGTGTGTTCAATGTAAAGTTGGCTTGTGTACAGTGTGTGTTCAGTGTAAAGTTTGCTTATGTTCAGTGTGTGTTCAGTATAAAGTTGGTTTGTGTTCAGTATATGCTCAGTGTAAAGTTGGTTTCTATACGGCGTGTATTCAGTGTAAAGTTGGCTTGTGTTCAGTATATGCTCAGTGTAAAGTTGGTTTATATACAGCGTGTATTCAGTGTAAAGTTTGCTTGTGTTCAGTATATGCTCAGTGTAAAGTTGACTTGTGTTCAGTATATGTTCAGTGTAAAGTTGGTTTCTATACAGCATGTATTCAGTGTAAAGTTGGCTTGTGTTCAGTATATGTTCAGTGTAAAGTTGACTTGTGTTCAGTATATGTTCAGTGTAAAGTTGACTTGTGTTCAGTATATGTTCAGTGTAAAGTTGGTTTCTATACAGCGTGTATTCAGTGTAAAGTTGGCTTGTGGTCAGTATATGTTCCGTGTAAAGTTGGTTTCTTTACAGTGTGTATTCAGTGTAAAGTTGGCTTGTGTTCAGTGTGTATTCAGTGTAAAAGGTTTGGTAGGAACATTGCCCCTGAGACTGGAAGGCCATTAGACAGGGCGTAACTCTGACACCCCTGGAGTCCCCATTAGAAAGTGTGTCCTTGTGCTCTGAGTGTGTCATTGTGCTACGCGCTAATGAATCTGACACGCCACAGGACTGATAATATAATCACAGCAATGAGATCTTAAACAGACATTTGTTGTTTTTCTAGTCTGTATTGCTGTATGGGTTGTGAAATATTTTATACCAAATTACTCAAAATATCTGATATTTAGTTTATACAGTGCCATGGGATATCTTTCTGGGTGGTCAGAAACCTGACTAAACTGAGCAAAGCATGTTCAGAACAGGCTATGAATAGCATATCCCCTCTGCTTACTGTTTGCTTATTGGCCCTAATGTGTACTGATGGATGCAAGGGGAGAGAGAGGGGGCAGGAGAGAGAAAGCGGGAGCGGGGGAGAGAGAGAGAGAGAGAGAGATGTGGAACATTAGGAATGCTAAACTAAGGGCATCGTTTCGATGCTTGCCTCTCTGTTTACAAAGCAGTCCGTTTTGGCTGTCTTCTCCACCAAGCTTTAATTAAGACGTGTTCAATGGTAGGATTTCCCCCCCCCGACCCCCCCCTCCTCTCAGACAGTCCGGCCGTGACTCTGACCTTGCGTGCGGTCCGGCGTTCCCAGGGGAACACCCTCCCGAACCGCCTCGCTGCCCCGGACAACGGCAGGGAGACACAGACCACTCCACGCCCAGGGCTCACTGCAGCGTGGGCTACTGCTGCACAACAGCGCTCTAATAAAGAGCTCACATCCCCCCCCCCTCTCTCTCTCCCTCTCTCTCTCTCTCCCTCCCTCCCTCTCTCCCTCTCTCTCTCTCTCTCTCCCTCTCTCTCTCTCTCCATCTCTCTCTCTTTCTCTCTCTCTCCTTCCCTGTTCTCTCACTGTCACACTCCCTTTCTGTCACCCTCCCTCTCTTTCTTTCTCTCTTCCCCTGTTCTCACAGTCACTCTCCCTTTCTGTCACCCTCCCACTCTTTCTTTCTCTCTTCCCCTGTTCTCACAGTCACTCTCCCTTTCTGTCACCCTCCCACTCTTTCTTTCTCTCTTCCCCTGTTCTCACAGTCACTCTCCCTTTCTGTCACCCTCCCACTCTTTCTTTCTCTCTTCCCCTGTTCTCACAGTCACTCTCCCTTTCTGTCACCCTCCCTCTCTTTCTTTCTCTCTTCCCCTGTTCTCACAGTCACTCTCCCTTTCTGTCACCCTCCCTCTCTCGTTCGCTCTCCCTCTCACTCCGCCCTCTTTCCCACTCTCTCTTCCTCTAACTCTATCCATCCCCCCTCATCCCTCTCTTCTTGCCCTCCCTCCCCCCTCTCTCACTTTCTCCTCTGGCTCTCTCCCTGTCACTCTCCTCTCATCACCCTCTCTCTAGCTCCCTATCCACCCCCTCTCATCCCTCTCTCTTGCCCTCCCCCCTCCATCTCGCTCTCCTCTCATACTGTACTCTGTCCCCCTTCAACACAATTAATTGAGGCGTTTATGTGGAGTGTCTGCACTGGGGCTGGAAGACTAAATGAAAATAGCCTCTAAAACAAACACTGCCTCACAAAATGGCTCAGAGGGGGGTCTGTGTGCATTCCCCACCTCTTTAGGTGCGCACTGGTCCTCCCTTTCCCAAATTCCCACCCAGTAGTGGTACAGGACAGAGAGACTGATAAGGAATAGTGTCCATTGAACCATCTCAATGTTGTCATCTCTTCTCCGCTAATAGCGTTAGCATTGGCAGACCTCAGCGAGCTGTACACATCATGTAAAACAGACAGAAATTAGGAGCAAGTACATCAACTATGTAGTGAAGTGTTCAGTGTTAAATCAACTCTTACATAGTACATACTGCGTGCTCCGTGTTGGACTCATGTGTACTCTGTTAGAGCTGGGATAACACTGGACATTTTACTGTTCTAATTTTATTCACCCATAAAAATAATATACACAAAAATGTCTGAACAGAAGTTTTTGATCATGCAATGGCAAAGTGGAGTATTTGGACTGTGGACTATCATGCAACGGTCATTTAATTACTAAAAAGATGATGAGTAATTATGAGTTTTTAATTAGACTTTAGATAGCTGATGTCAGAAGGTGGCCTTCCACTGCTAGAACTGTCACTGTGTGAATGAAGTTTGTGGACACCATGTAAGTGTATATGTATTGTGTTTAATCATAGCTTTACCTTTGAAATCCCGTTGAAAGTGATTGCTATAAACTATAATGACTTTACCTGACCTTTAGAATAATTGCTCTCTGGCCTGAATCAATTGCTTGTCTAAACCTTGTGGCGATTCATTTTAAATTTTATGTCATATATTGCAGTCTCTATCTGAATATTTCTATTAAAAAAACAGATATGCCCCAAATCCATTAATTTTCATCACCACGAGTGAAAATAGGTATTATGTATAAATAGCATCTAATATTGTGGTCCTAATCATTCTCATAATATTTGCTCACTGTTGTATTCTGGCTGATAGATCAATACACCATCAATACCTTGGGCATATACTGATATACAAGATTTATTGGGCTATAGATTATAACAGAAAAATTGACTCATTGAATGGAGTTTTGCTCATCTGCAAAAGTCCTACCAGAGTCACATAACTATGGGCCTTCAGCCTACTCCTAAACTAAATTCAATTTTGAGTGCAGATTTTCCATAAAAAGTCAAATTTAGTCCAGGACTAAGCTTAATCTCCATCTGTGAAACCGGTCTTAAATGTTTCAGCTTTAAATTTGTTTGAAAGTATTTTCAAAAAAAGGTTTTTATTCAAACACATAAATGCACTCGGTAACACAAGTGCCATTTTTTGTAAAAAAAAAAATATATATATATATATAAAAAATAGTACTAATCATCATTAACATCGATAAAGTTATGAAACATGTTTGGGGCAGGAGCAATCCTTTATACTGTTTTGCATGTGTATTAGAATGGAAATCTGTTTATGCAGAAATGGCAGTGTCGGCTGTGTGTTTTTAGCAGTGTGTATTTGACCTGCTGTATGACTGCGCTGTGTAAACAGTGGAAACGAGTCTTTCATTACTGTGACGGTCCTCAGATTCATCAGTCACAACATGGACCAAGGCCTCTCTCCTAAATATTGATCTCCTGGAGCTCTGCTTGTCTAGATTAAGGGGTCGACTCTTTTGTGCGTTTGTTTGTTATTTTAATACGTTTTGGGCCTTTTCTGTTTGTGCTGTCATCTAAAGGCAGGTCTCTATTTTATGATATTTTTAAAAGTCATAATTTCATTGTTTAGAAATTGAAATAAAATAATTATTTATTGAAATAAAAATAAAAATAATAAAACAAGTTTCAAGACTTAATTGAAAGTGTTTAACTTTGGTTTCCCCCTGCATGGTGTGTGATTTTCCAGAAGTGTCTTTAGACTATTCATTTTTATCAAATGATAAAATATTGTATTGCCATCGTAGAGCAGCGCGATGCTGTTTTGCTTCTGATGTTTCCGTCATTACTCCATCGGTATTTCCATAATTGCACGCCGCAGATGTTAATATGCACATTAACCTCTCGCATAACACCGGATCGATATGTGGCAGAAATTGAAATGCATGCAGACGGATTGATCAGGTGACATTTATTTACTGCATTAACTAAAAGTCCGGCCCTCGCCACAACGTTTGGATAAACTCTGCGGAATCAATGAAGCGCTATGCATGTCTGGAGCCACTGAATAAATTATGTTCTAGAAGCCTCCGAGCTATTTTCTATGTTTTTTTTTTTCATAACAATCACATTTTCTTACTTTTTATAATGCTATTTTCATTTACTTTGTTGTTAATGCTAGATTGCGGATGGGTTCTTACCATGGGAATTACCGTGAGCGTGTGCGTGCTTGTGTGTGTTTGTGTGTGTGTGTGTGAGCATGTGTGTGTGTGTGTGTGTGTGTGTGAGAGAGCATGTGTGTGTGTGCGTGCGTGTGTGTGTGAGAGAGCGTGTGTGTGTGTGCGTGTGTGTGTGTGTGGTGGTGGGTTTGTGTAAGGGGGGGGGGGAGACAGAGAACAAACAAGGAAAATGTTCCAGATTGTTTGTATGAAAGTAAAGATCAAAGCCGAAGCATTAGAGCGTTAGAATTATTATTATTATTTTGGATCAACCACAGCTCTTTCATTTTACAAAGAACCATTTTGTTACTGGAGCCGAATATAGGGCATTGTTTTTCATTAATATACAGCATTATAATGTTGTGTTTGGAAGCATGTGATGTACGATGCTTTTTTTTTTTAGTTTTGTGGTTTTGAATTCATATTTTGGGAATATTCGACCATTTTTTGTACTTTAGCTGTTGCTTTCAAAAGAAACAAAATAAATAAAACGAATGCATGATCAGTATTTGTCACTGAATGTGTCCGGCTATAAGCACATGTTTATGTGAGCAGTGGGACTGTGTGTGACTCCTATGCAGTCCCTTTCAGGGGCAGGTCATTATGTCATGGGACTGGGTTAAGTGTCAGTGCACGGTGCAGATAAACAGCTTTGCTCAGTTATCCTACAGCGATAATTGATGCGCTGTGGTCTCGTGCGCTCTGAATGAACGGCCGCACAGCTACGTCTTGGAGCCTCTCCTTTTGCGTGGCTCTTTTTCTGTACTGCGGTTTTCCGGGAGAGTGTGCGACCAGCGGACGATGCCCTCCCCCTGACAGCGCCTGGGGCAGGGTTACTCTCGCCCCTTATCTCCCCCTGTCCCAGCCCGCAGAACCGTGCCCCACCGGGCTGAACCGCGCACGTAAAACCGTTAGAGTAACGACACGTCTCAGCTCAGCCCTCGTCTTGTCAGGCGCTGGAGCCGGGTGTAATTTCTGTCCTTTGACTCGGTCTAGCGCGGAGACGGGGAGCGCCTGTTCGCCCTTGTGCGTTCCTCCTTCCGCCGGATTAAGACGAAGGGAGTAAATAAGGGGACAGGAGAGATAAAGTTAATGCATCTCTCTTTATCTGCTGCCGCTTCTCTCTCTCTCCCTCTCCCTCTCTCTCTCTCTCTCTCTCCCCGCTCGTAGGCAAGAGTGACCCCTTCTGTGTGGTTGAGCTGAGCAACGACCGTTTGCAGACGCACACCGTCTACAAGAACCTCAATCCGGAGTGGAACAAGGTCTTCACCTTGTGAGTGCACCCCCTCCTTCTCCACCCAGAGGCCTGCTGCAATGTTAAGGCACCCCTGCAGTACCTGCCTTTTTACATATCCTTTCCGTGTTCACAGTCGTTACCACGGTAGTGAACATCTGGATATTTGTGCTTGGCTAAAGATGAAATGAAATGTACTTTAGGTCTGTGCCTGAAGAATTAAGAGCACGTGCTTCCCTTGTATTTGGAAGATATTGTTTCATTAAATGCACATCATTTGTTTTAGGAAAAGAGAACACTAGCAGTGGCTGAAGTCGCTACGGCAGTTTGCATGGAACATTGATTGTCAGTTTTCAGAGCGGTTTGAAAAACATACTAATTGCTTGGCGAATAAAAATAAAGTAATTTGACTTAATATGCTATCATATCAGGCTATATTTGGAAGGACAATGACTTTTTGGATTATAGTCGCGTGTAATATACCCTGATTACACTGCACAATACATTGAATCTGACAACGTTTTTCTATTCTTGTGAGCATCGTTATTTGTAATGGGGGGAAAATACATTGTTTTTTATTGTTATTATTATGGAAAGCAGTAATTTTAATGATGATTCTGTGCCATATTCTCTGCTTTTATGAACTATTTTATCTTTTGTGTAACTAAGCAATTCCACTGGCAATGTACAATGATTATTTTTTCTTACATTATAAGAGCCCTTTCTTTTGATTTTCTTTGATCTCACATAATGTGGTTTGAGGTGCTGAAAGTCTTCTTTGAGATAATAAATTCACACAGCCCCATTGTGTGTCCCCTCTACAACTAAAGATTAAATTGCTAATTTTGCACTTAATTGAAATATTGCCTATGCATATTCCAGTAAAAAAAATGTGAAGACAAGATGTGGATTTATTTCTTATAAATGTATGAAAATATGATGTTCTGTATCTTGGTTATAATTTATCTCCAGTTTTGTTTAAATTATTTCTATCAGTTATCATAATACAAACATGCACTACTTGTTAAGTTAGAAAGCATACATTTAACAGCCTCATGGTGGTTTACTGATTCTTACAGCTAATAGATTCACACTGTTGTAGTTAATAAGCAAAGATGGCAAAAACATACATATTTCATTATACACATCAAATCCTTACTTGTGAATAGATAATTGGTTAATTGTGCCAGTATTTTTAGTGAAGCAATACAGATTATAGTAAAATATAGCATATATTCAAATGTATGTGCAGATAAATTATGTAGGCTATGTGAAAGATTTTATTATTGGAAGGTTCATTCTTTTTCCCCATAAAACTATATTTTACCGTACCTACACAAAACAAGAAAAAGTATCTTTGCAGGTAGTAGATAAATACGTAATTATGATGCGAATAATGATCTAGCAGCGTATAAATGATTGGTTACAGCCGTTTTTAAAGCTTATTTCTTTAATGCAATCCATGGTGTTCACTGCTGGATTTCAGTGTGTGAATTCCCCGGGAAAGTGCAGTAATCTGCTCCACTGCCGAGCTCCAGTTTCTTTAAGAGTAACCTCAATTCCTTCATTAGAGTTGTCCTCGCTAGCCTACTTTTCAAAGATAGCATTTCAGAGAGAGAATTGCTCCTTCTCAGTTATTTTCATACACTCGCTCTATACGGTGAGACACGAATCGTTTAATGAGTTAATTTAGTCTGGACTTTGACGATCCCAGAGATGTTTATTTTTAGTCATTGATAACTACCTCTTCCTGTCTGCCCTCCGCCGCTTCCTGTCTTCCAGCAACGTGAAAGACATCCACTCCGTGCTGGAAGTCACAGTCTACGACGAGGACCGGGACAGGAGCGCGGACTTCCTGGGAAAAGTGGCCATCCCTCTGTTAAGAGTGAGTCCTGAACAGGATCTCCTGCTCCATGCCTTCTCCTCCATAAAATAACATAGAAATGTGAAGTTAAAAATCATCAACTTGGCACTTTTAGGGGTTAAGATTTTTCTAACCATGAAACAGAGGGAGAGACAGAGTGAGCAAGAGAGGGAGAGAGAGAGAGCTGAAAGAATAAAACGTATAATGCATACTCGTTGGCTGATTCCCCTGGATAGTTAATTTCTCTCTGACACTGGTCTACTGGTAATGAACAGGTACTTGTCAGAGTTGCCACAGTTGTTTTGGGTTCTCTGTCAGATCCAGCAGCTGAGGGTCAGGGGTCAGGGAGGGAGTGTATTCAGCTGGGTATTGGAGACAGACGGCTGTCATGTCCTCTTCCCGCAGATTGAAAATGGTGAACGGAAAGCTTACGCCTTGAAAAACAAGGAGCTGACAGGGCCAACAAAGGGGGTCATCTTTCTGGAAATAGACGTGATTTTTAATGCTGTAAGTCTCTTTTCTTCTCCTCTGCGTTTTTTAATTCTTCTCCCTCCTCTTCAGCGCTGTCGCCTTCCATCTCTTCCCCCGTCCCCGTCCCCCGTCCGCTTTCCCTTTTCTCCGCCGTAATTACCGGAGATGAGAGCGAGCTCCCGGATTGGCCTTTGTTTGTGAACGCGCCGAATGTCCCTGTGCGGACGTGTGTGCCGCCATTTTAGGAGCGAGAGCGAGAGAGAGAACTCCCTGCTCATGGCCGCCATGTTAACCGCGGTTGTCTATGTGTGTACACTGCTTTAAATTCACTATTATTTCATACGTTAGCATTGCATACGCATGAAATTAAGAAGTCTGCCGGTTAATATGTACTTGTTTCATATTATATTTTTGTTCCCTCAACAGGTGAAAGCTGGTCTCAGAACCTTGATACCAATAGAACAGAAGTACATTGAAGAAGAGCCCAAAGTCTCTAAACAGGTACAACACTGAACCGATTCCCCCTAATTAACACAGAACCGCTGAACCGCAGAAATCGAATGAAAATCTGTGAGTGACAGCAGACAGTGTGGGGCACAGGAGCGGGAGGGCATGAAAGAGAAGAGGATTTTCTTAGTTTGTTTTTAGCCCCTTCTTCTTCTAACGGTGAATAGAAACGTCAAGCTGTCAGAGCCGCGGCCTCATGAAGAGATTGGCCGTCCGGGCGGGGGGGGGGGGGCGGAGCTGCGGCGCTGTCGCTAGGCGATCCATTGTCCCGCCCGCTCAATGTTCCCGCCTAACAAAGACCTGAATCACAGGGGCCGGCCCAAATCAGAGCTGTCACAAAACGCTGTTTAGGACAAAACAGACACGCTCTCCAGACCATTGTCCTGGCCTTTCTACACTGGAGGATGAGCACACTGCCCTCCTTCTGTGTGTCCTCCTCTCTCCCTCTCTCTCTCTCCCCTCGTTCTTTTTCACTCCTGTTCTGACTCATCGAAAGGACTTCTGTCAAACGACTGAATGATGATGTCATAGGTTTTGTTGGGGGCTGTTGCCCGCTGCTTTTCCCTCAGACGGGGATATGAGTTTTAAATAAAGACACGTTTTTTAAATGTGCCTATAATATCTCCGCTTGCTGTTTATGATTTGCTCCCTCTGTATGTGAGGTAAGCAGGGCAGTAGTTGAGTGAGTGTGTATTGAGCACAACGCTGGAAAATAAAGGGGATTCTTCGACACAATCCATAGGCTGTGAGTTGTAGGCCATTGTTGGATGAGCCTGTGTTTGTTTTGAAAGGAGTTTGACGGCGGTGATATATTGTCCAATAACACGGTGAATCTTGGATAAGCCCCTATTCACAAGAACATGTATATTAGAATAGGGATTTAGCTGACGCTTTTATTTACTTACAGTTGATTAGACTGAGCAGGGGCCAATCCCCCCTGGAGCAATGTGGGGTTAAGGGCCTTGCTCAAGGGCCCAACAGCCAACAGCTGAACATTGCAACCAGCCATCAAATGTGATGAGTGCTGGTGGAAAAGATTGTATATCACCTAACTATAAACTGGCCTTAATGGAGCCTCCCCAGGAAGTTCTGCATGTATTGCATGTCCTCTCCTGTCTTGTGTGTGATGAGGCTATATTAGATAGACGTGTCAGGCCTGTTAGATTTGCATCCCATCGAGTGTATGAGAGCCGATGCAGTTCCAGTACATTTCTGTTGAAGAAGGAATGCAAAGTTTGTTTATCCTGCTTTTGACTTTGGTTTGGAATATTGAGTTTTGATTTGTTGACAAATAATGACTGGCTAAGTTAGGCCTGATGAGTCTTAAATCTGTGAATCTGAAAAAAAAAAAGGTTAGGCTTGAACCGCAAACATTACAGGTCCCAGTCAAGCACCTTAGCCACTAGCCTATAGAAGCCACTTCCTTATGTCAGGTAGCCGACTCCTTTAAGGACCAGAAAAAGACGGCTGTCACTCCAAACTCCAGGATGGCTGTATTTGAGCCTTTGGATTGGCTCCCAGGTTGGGCCTGTGTGTTGCTTTGCGGCCCCCTAATCAGAAAACTCTCCCAGCAGAATAGCAATAGTGACAGTAGTAGAGTTGTGTAGCTCATAGCAGAGATGGGTGGGGGCACACAGCAGAACCCGTGTCCACGCCTGTCGTTCTGCTCTCTCTCTCTCTGCAGTTGCTGCTGCAGAACTTTAACCGGGTCAGGCGCTGCATCATGTTCCTCATAAACGTGGGCTGCTACATCAACAGCTGCTTCGAGTGGGAGTCCCCCCAGAGGAGCATCTGCGCCTTCCTGGTACCAACACCGTCCCGGTCAGAACGCGGTCTGAGTGTGGTCAGAGTGTGGTCAGAGTGTGGGTGTGGTCAGAGTGTGGTCAGAGTGTGGTCAGAGTGTGGGTGTGGTCAGAGTGTGGTCAGAGTGTGGTCAGAGTGTGAGTGTGGTCAGAGTGTGGTCAGAGTGTGGTCAGAGTGTGAGTGTGGTCAGAGTGTGGTCAGAGTGTGAGTGTGGTCAGAGTGTGGGTGTGGTCAGAGTGTGAGTGTGGTCAGAGTGTGAGTGTGGTCAGAGTGTGGTCAGAGTGTGGGTGTGGTCAGAGTGTGGTCAGAGTGTGGTCAGAGTGTGGTCAGAGTGTGGTCAGAGTGTGAGTGTGGTCAGAGTGTGGTCAGAGTGTGGTCAGAGTGTGAGTGTGGTCAGAGTGTGGTCAGAGTGTGGTCAGAGTGTGAGTGTGGTCAGAGTGTGAGTGTGGTCAGAGTGTGGGTGTGGTCAGAGTGTGAGTGTGGTCAGAGTGTGAGTGTGGTCAGAGTGTGGTCAGAGTGTGGGTGTGGTCAGAGTGTGGTCAGAGCGTGGTCAGAGTGTGGTCAGAGTGTGGTCAGAGTGTGAGTGTGGTCAGAGTGTGAGTGTGGTCAGAGTGTGGTCAGAGTGTGAGTGTGGTCAGAGTGTGGGTGTGGTCAGAGTGTGAGTGTGGTCAGAGTGTGAGTGTGGTCAGAGTGTGGTCAGAGTGTGAGTGTGGTCAGAGTGTGAGTGTGGTCAGAGTGTGGTCAGAGTGTGAGTGTGGTCAGAGTGTGAGTGTGGTCAGAGTGTGGACAGAGTGTGAGTGTGGTCAGAGTGTGGGTGTGGTCAGAGTGTGGGTGTGGTCAGAGTGTGGTCAGAGTGTGAGTGTGGTCAGAGTGTGGTCAGAGTGTGGGTGTGGTCAGAGTGTGGGTGTGGTCAGAGTGTGGTCAGAGTGTGAGTGTGGTCAGAGTGTGGGTGTGGTCAGAGTGTGGGTGTGGTCAGAGTGTGGGTGTGGTCAGAGTGTGAGTGTGGTCAGAGTGTGGTCTGTGTGTGAGTGTGGTCAGAGTGTGGTCAGAAGGCGGTCTGGATTCAGTATGGATATTGAGTCTAGTCTGAATGCGGTCTAAGCACACACGTACAGTATCTTGTCTCTGTGTGAAATCAGACAAGCCACATGATTGTGTTTATCTAATGTATGTGAAGTGGGAGTGGTCTTCATCACATGGCCACTCACGCAGCTGGGTTTAGACATTGACACACAGGCTGTCCCTGCTGGTCCTGTTGAGGGTCCATTGTGCTTTAGTCTGGTTGATCTCTGGATGATCTAACTTTTGACGATAAATATTAATAATGAAACTTACATAAATATTCAGAATTTGCTCAAATGGAAACAGTTATGGCAGCAACAACATAATGAGCAAAATACAATATTATATGTTTTGTATATAGACTGTATTAGGAAATAAATGTTGTGGAATGAATGGCACTGTCCAGTAACAGTATTTGGTATTACCCACAACAGTGACATCAGTGTGACATCATGAATTACTGTAGACAGGAAATGGTAGCTCTTAGCCGTGGGTCACATGGGCTGCCTCCTTCAAAATATAAATTTAAGTAGGATGACTTCTGTGCAAATAAGTGCGTATATGTATTGCTTTTGAGTCGAGTACTGTATTACTTTTGCAATTCACATTCATCCAAAAAATAAGCACTCAGCACTTACTATCATTTTGACTTAATTACGGTTTTCTTTTTGTTGTTGATTTCAGGAGGTACTTAATTTCAGTTGAGTTCAGGAGGTACTTAATTAATGCAAGGGGAATATCTGGACCTAGCCACTTGGATTGGTCCTAAGGGAAAGCGTGACATTGTTGTTTTCTAACATAGCATATATTCTTTGTAAAAGGTTTTGCTAATATCACACTGAGTGAGTGCATTCTTGAGTTTCCCCCTATCCCGCCTAAAACACCGGTCTCATTTGTGACACTCAAGGAATGGAAGTGGTTGCATGAGTTGGGTTTATAATTAAAAATATCCTACTTTGGAAAGGCTGCTACTGGAAAAAAACAATGGCAGCTCATTCTGTTTGAAAGACCAAACACAATTAGCAGGAAATACAGTTTAGGTGTGTTTCTAAATGAAAAATGTAGAGGTTTGGCCTCTGTTCCACCGTCCAGAACATTGCTGAGGATCTTTTCTCCACTGCACAGACGTGCCTCCTCTTGCTATGGCAACAAATTGGTTCATCTCCCAGATAGTAAGCTCTTTTTTCTTAGTATCGATCAATTGACCCTTGCATCAATATTGTTAATTAAAACGACCGCAGTAACATGTTCATAATTATACACTTTTATGTCAAAATCAATCCTGCATTATTTGCATTTTTATCTTTCTGTACAAAGAACAGATTGTGCAAGCTGTCCATCATGGTGTGTGACAGTGGCTTACCACCTGGACGTGTACTTCTTGTTTAATAAGTACACTAATATGTACACTTCAGGTCATGTGGCTGGCAGTCTTTGGCCGCGTTGCTCGTTGTGGGAAATGCACCCGCAAACGTGGTGTCAATTTAACACGGAGTTTGACTATGTAGCACATAATGAAGCCATACACAGACCTATTGCAAATGTTCATATATAGCCAATACAATCTCTCTCCTTCCCCCTCTACCGTTCTGTCTCACTCTCTCTCTCTCCCTCTGTCTCTGTCTCTCTCTCTCGCTCTGTTATTTAGTCGTCGTCCTGGCGTTTACGAGACAGGATTGGGATTGCTAACGGCGCTGTCACGCCCAATCCAGGTGAAACGCTTTCAACTCGCCGTTATAAATAATCAGCGCTCCCTTCCCTCCCCTCGCTCTCCGCGTTCCTCCCGCTCTTCATCTCCGCGGCCGCGTCCCTCACCGCCGCTCTGTCAGCCGCGCGCCGCGTTAAAGGGGGGAACGCGTAATTGGACAACCCCTCGCGAGCCCTCGTCAGAAAGGGACGTCCTCTCCCTAAGCTCCCCGCGTCGAGGCGCGGCGGCGGAAGACGAAGCGAGTAATCCTTCGTGTGATTGCGCATAAATGTGACGCGGGGGCCCGTCTGTTAGCGCCGCGCCGGCCCTCTGCGCCGCCCCGCCCCGGCCCCTGGGTGTTTGGCATTAACATTTCCCGCCTGACACTTCCCAATCCGCCGCGCGGCCCTGTTAGCCGCCGGAGCGGGGCGACCCCTGCCGAAACCGGAGAGGGGGCGCGGGACCCTATCGATCAGCTAACATTTTCAGCTGATCCCTCATACACGCCCACCCCCGCCGGGTGTCACAGAGGAAAAATTAATGAAAATGTCAGGCTAAAATGTCAAGACAGTAACCAAAAACAAGGTTGTATTGGGTAGCTGGTAGTGTCGTCTAAATTCCCCTTCTTGGTTGTAAGGAGCCATCATCCTTTGTATGTATTAGAGAGGTTTTTCAGTAGAGGTTATACTTAGTAGACATTATATTTCAAAACATGCCTGAAGCTGTATATACAATATTTGACACACTTGTGTAAAATATTGTGGTAAAAGTAATATGCTTTTGAAATCTGTGGTGAAATGTGCATTACATTACTTACTAGTTCAGGTGTTTGCTTGGGGAAGCGTATTTGTTTAGCATGTCTCTATAGGTTGATTTATATCGGTGGTGTTCTACTTGAGAACCGACGGTAAAAAGGCTTGTTTGAGAGCGCAGAACCTGTTTCCCGTCTGGGATTTGAACCCATGACCTCCCTCCGTGGGGCCCCTGGGAAGGTTACGCTGTGGCCTAGTTCTTGCAAGCGCAGTGCTTTGTGCGCTAACTGGGCTAATCCCAGGACGGTACCCTTTACCTCACACTCCAGGTGTACTGAAGAACAGGCCGTATCAGATACAGAGTATCATTCTGCGGTTATATTGCTGAGAATTATTCACACTGGCACCATTTTGTTACTTCAAAGCCATTCTCTTAGCCTCCCACCCCCTGACTGAATTTGTATTTTACTATTATTCTACCTTGTTCGTAATCTATGTTGATTGTGGTGAAGCCAAAGACAATTTTCCACATAGTCGATGTTAGTTTGTCGTCTACAAACGAACGAACCAACTGACTACGCGTTACTAGTCAAATGGCGAGTTTGAAACTGCAGAGGAGGTCCATCATCACGCAACATTCTTTCACAATTAAAGCTCCCGCACAATTCGAAACAGAAAGTGAAATGTTAGGAAAAGGTTTGCAGTCCAGCCGTCACCCTCTTTCCCGCAGTTTGTCTGGGGTGGGGTTGGCGGGCGGCGGTTAATGGCGGCTTTAGCGGCGGCGCTTAAACGCGACGGCCTGGCCCCCGTCCTCTCCGCAGGGAGAGCCCGCTCGGCCCTCTGGAGCCTTCCCCACCAGCCGCTGATCACATCGCTCATCTCTTTAAGGAGCGCTTTATTGGGCCATCTGGCTCAGGTAGGTGTTGCGCTTCCGCGAAAACCCTCAGCACATCTGCTTCAGCGCCCGGGCGCCGCTGAACGTTGCGGAAGGAAGAGAGGGCCGGGGAGGGAGTGGTCGGGACGTCGTCGCTAACCTCTGTGCTAACGGGAAACGTGCCGGGATGTACGCCGGTCTTCTCCGACCGCGCCCAGCTGCACCACGCGTAGTGTGCTCAAAGTCACAGGATACCGGGGCCTGCTTTTCACTACAGCATCTCTCTTTTCTCCTGCTGTTGCGGTGGTTGTTCTTTTCTGTAATATGCGTGTGTTTTTACGGCTTGAGTTCCGTTTCTTTGAAAGTACCTCCTGAGTAGTTCTCCCATCTAAAAAGATTTCATTTTTGCTCAGCTGTTGTGTTTTTACAAAGGTTCGGTTCACTCGAATAGAATCCACAGCATTAATCCTTAATCAGTGTCCTTAATCTTTGAGTACAGCTTCCAATGTACAGAGCAACACTTTACTTTACTGTAGAACTGATGTTATTTGATACTCCTGACACACACACACACACACACACACACACCTGTACCAGCCGTTGAGCCTGTAATAATCTCACGATCGTTGTAGTTCCGCCTTGCACACGCCTCAGCCATTAGCCATCGCCATGACTGATCCTCACGACTGGCCAACCGCTAATCCCAGCACTCCCCCCTCACCTCCTCCCATTGGGGGCCCCGCCCACAATGCTGACTCAGCGCTGGGTCTGCACCACACCCGACCCCCTGCGTGAGGAGGTAGAGGAAGAGGAGGAAGAGGAACAGGGGTCAAACGCCCGCTTTACCTGCCTACCTGAACACCTGCGCGT
The DNA here is from genome assembly GCF_963514075.1 of Conger conger. Taxonomy (NCBI): domain Eukaryota; kingdom Metazoa; phylum Chordata; class Actinopteri; order Anguilliformes; family Congridae; genus Conger; species Conger conger. The sequence continues at coordinate 19,449,733 of NC_083770.1, read as the reverse complement.
TGGGGCCCGCGCTCCCCCGTTCCTGCCCCCAGAAGAAGGGCCCCATTGTGGGGCCCCGGCAGCCTTTGTCTCCCCGGAGCTGGAGCTCCTGCCAGCTCCTCCACGTGAATGAAAGGCCAGGCTGTTACTGCTCCTGGGAGCTCAAGCCCCGCTACCTTTTCCACCAAACAAATTTGCAGTAACTCCATCTCCAATTTGGCCCTGAATTGGGAGCAGATAGACGGGGCATTGTTTGGTGGGACGGGACGCTGCAGGAGAATGGGGTTTGTTGGGTATCCAGGGGGAAGTGATACTGGAGGGGGGGCTGGAGCAGAGTAGGACTGTTATCATCGGGAGGGTCCAGACAAGAGAGCTACTTCTGTGGGAGGAAACTGGAGCACCATCACCTGCTTTGCATTTAGATCAAATTCACCCCCCCGCTTTAAAATAAAAGGGTGGCGCATATCTGTGTGTGTGTGTGTGTGTGTTTGTGTATATGTGTGTGTGTGGTTGTGTGTGTGTGTGTGTGTGTGTGTGGTTGTGTGTGTGTGCCACTGTATGTGTGTGGTTCTGTGTGCATGTGTGTGTGTGTGTGTGTGTGTGTCACTGTTTATGTGTATGTGTGTGGTTCTATGTTTGTGTCACTATATGTGTGTGGTTGTATGTGTGCGCCTCTGTATGTGTGTGATTCTGTGTGTGTGTGTGTGTGTGTGTGTGTGTCACTGTATATGTATATGTGTGTGGTTCTGTGCTTGTGGCGCTATATGTGTGTGTGTGTGTGTTTTGCCACGTGTGGGCCACTCAAAGGGCACTGTGTTTTTGTGTCCAAAATCTTGGTTCGGTGCTGGAGTTGTGACCCCTGGGTGCAGTCTGCCCTACAGACGACCCCAGCCAGCAGCTTCTCTGTTTGTGGCGAGGTCTGGCCGCTCTCCCTCGACCGCTCCTGGAGCTTCTGTGAGGGGTCACCTCCCGAGAGGAGTCTGCTCCAACCCGGGCTCCAGGGTCAAGGGCGGGGTCATTTTCCAGCTGGAACAGGGATCTGCCATTTTGTTGAACTCTTAAAATTTCCCAGAACATAGTGACCCTTTAGACAGAGCAAAGCAGTCAACAATCACACAAGCAAAATCACTGATTTTATATTCAGTATTCAGTACATTTTCTCAGTTGATTCAAGGCTTGCTAAGTGTGAATCCTGAACATTAGGATATCTTTGTCTGTCATTTGTAGGAGATGTTCATCGTTTCGTTTTTAATATCTGTAAATGGAGGTTTCAAGCTTTTGCGCTGGGTTAAACACGAGCTGTAGTTCCCTCAGTGTGCAGGAGGGGGCACTGCTTCACCACCCAAACACCTCTCCACCATCCGTAACCGCCATCGTCAAATTTAGCCGAGCAAGCACTGCTCGCAACTCCTATGCCACTTCCAGTAAAGTATTGTACTTCAGAGCATTAAGTAATTACAGCGGTTTTTTTATAAATATGATGGATACACATCCATTGTACACATTTTAAATTCCATTCAGTCTGTTCTGGACTTTTGAAACATTGATACTTAAACACACTAAAGAAACTCCTCCGGATACTCCTATCGTAGATGAAGTATTACTGGCAGAAATGCGAAATTCTGCCTGATTGTCGGTGGCTAAATGAAATAAAATGGCCGTATTTGCCAAGACTTTAAAATAGCAAGTGTCTTCACATATGAAATGCATCTGTGTGAATGGGAGGGACTTTCTGTTGATCCATCTGTCCCTGTGCACAAAACCATGCAAGACGGGCACACGTTTATACAGAAATGACCAGACAATCAGTTTCTCCTTAAAGGCGAATCTGAATGTTAACTAATGTTCATTCACGTACGCTCTAAATAAAGCTAACAGTTACATGACAAAGCATAGAAGAAGAAAGTGATAACATGACAAAATAATATTTTTTACTGTGGAAGAGAAAAATACCATAATTTTTTCCTGGATCCTTATCCCACAGTATATCTTTAATGCAATGCAATGAGATTAATAATTAGAAAGCTATTTGTGTGTGCTACAATTACATTTTCCTGTCACAATTATATGTATTTATGTAGATCTGCATTTTATTGTTGAGACTAAGTCGATTGTTGAATTGTATTTAACAATTAAATTTAAATCTGTAGGTTCATCAGCCTGTGGTCGTGTGTGTCGTGTTGGAGGTTCTGCACACGGTCTGCTATTGAGGACAGATTGGCTATTGCTTTAGAAGAGAGACTCTCTAAATCTCTCTGTGCACTTAGCTATGTCATTCAGAATGCACATTCATAAATAATGTGCATTTTTTCCCTCCTAACTGAGGTATTGGACACTACTAACAATATTCATAACCTGTGAAATCAACAGAATCTCTTTGAAAGGACCGAAAATATTTTTTTTCCTCCGTTCTGCTACAATATGCGGTAGGACTATACTTAAAGAAGTGCAGTTTGTATGTATCTTTGTGGGTGTGCCTGTGCAAATGTGTATATCTGTGTGATAGTATGTGTGTGTGTGTGTGTGTGTGTGTGTGTGTGTGTGTGTGTCTGTGAGAGAGCGAGCGAGCCATGGATTTGTTGGAGTATGTGTGTGTGTGAGTGTGTGTATATGAGAGAGCAAGTGAGCCATATCTATGGAGAGTATGTGTTTATGCGTGTGTGTGTCTGTGAGAGAGTGAGTGAGCCATGGTTATTGTGTATGTTTGTGTGCATGTGTGTGTGAGAGAGACAGTGTGAGTGTGTGTGTGTGTGTGTGTGAGAGAGAGACAGTGTGTGTGCGTGTGTGTGAGAGAGAGAGACAGTGTGTGTGTGTGTGTGTGTGTGTGAGTGAGAAAGAGCTGCGGCAGTTATGTGAGTTCCTTGGCGGGATTCTGTGGCGGTTCTGAGCGGGTTATTGAACAGGCACCTCACAGGACGGCTTTCTCACACACACACACACAAACACTTAGACACACATGCACACAGACTCATATACACACACACACACATAGACACACAGGCACACACACACACACACACTCACACACGTGTGCACACACACAGACACAGACACACACACACACACACACACACACACACATAGGCACACATGCACACCGACACACACACACACACACACACAGACACACACACACACACAGGGGAAGCTGGGCGTCTGATAGGGGCTGAATACCGAGCCGCTGGCGGCCGCTTTAGTGACTACCTGGCCGCACACCAACAACACGCGTGCGTGTGCACGGGCTCCGCTTTCCTCTCCTCTTTCATCCCTCGCTCCGCTCTCCTATCGCCTCATCTCTCTCCTGTCTGCCGTGGAGGGGGGTGACACGGTCCCCCGGCTGGAGAGAATGGCCCCTGGGTCTGGTGGACCGGGCCCTTGCTGTGGGGTTCACCTTTGGGGGGCTGGGGTGTGGGGTTCCGGCCCCTGTCAATCAAGCCTGGCCCCAAAGCGAAAGAGAAGCGGATGGTCGGGGGGGGAGGGGGGTGACGGGGGGGTGACAGGTGACAGGTTAAACACCCCCCCGGCAAGAGGAAAGCAAAACAAACGGAAAGCAGAGGGGACCATTCCGGAAAAGAAAAGAAGGAAAAAGAAAAAGTTAAAACACGGACATAACGCACACCACTCAGACGATGACTTTTTAAAGTGCGAATGCCTGTGTGGACATTCCACATTGTAAAGTCCTTGACGAGCGCACACACGCGCCCCCACACACACACACACACACTATTGCGAGCGTGTTTATGAGAAATGCGGAGTGAACATAAACCTGCTGTTTGCGAGACAAAGCTCAGGAGTGTCGAGTCAATTCAGCGTCAAAGTTTTTTCCGGCAAAAGTTGTCAGTGTATTTTTCAGTTGTTTTCACCGGGAAAAAAAAAAAACTAGTTCTGCAATTTGGAAACATTATAAATTATGTATGGCAAGGTCGTGTTTTTATGGGGTTTATATGAAGCGGGGTTTTGGGGGAGAAGTGAGCCCTCGTGTGCGTGCAGCTGTATTTAAATACCGTGCGGCTGTAGTACCGCTGGTGTGCCGGGAGTGCGGCTGGTTTGGGGGCCGCGGTGAAGCCGGACGCTGGCTAGGCTGCGGGCACAGGGTGCGTCTGTGTGCAAACACTGCTGAATTATTGAAGATTGTTTCTCCTTTATTAAAAATGTCTAATCTCTTGTTTTGCGGGCCGGCTTGGCGGGAGCTGTGCGCTGGACATGGCGATTAGAATAAAATATTTTGCTCGGAGCGTTTATGCAAATGCAGTGCCCATTTCATTTATGATGTATTATTTATGTCTTTGTTTTGTTTATGTACACACAGTGATGTGCGTGTGTGTGTGTGCGTTTCTGCATGGTTGTATGTGTATATTAATTGTAGTCTCTTTATCAGGTATATATTTTTAACTAATCTTTTTACTGAGGTATATATTTTTAGCTAATACTTTTAATGTGGTATATATTTTTTGTGAATACATTTAATGAGTTATATATTTTTAGCTCATACATTCACTGAGGTATATATTTTTAGCTAATACATTTTATGAGGTTTATATTTTTAGCTAATACATTTAATGAGGTATATGTTTTTAGCAAATACATTTAATAAGGTATATATTTTTAGCTAATACATTTAATGAGGTATATGTTTTTAGCAAATACATTTAATGAGGTATGTATTTTTAGCTAATACATTTAATGAGGTATACATTTTTAGCTAATACATTTAATGAGGTATATATTTTTAGCTGATACATTTAATGAGGTATACATTTTTAGCTAATCTTAGGCTGTGGATGTCGTACATTTGTGTCTCCTGTCTGCCTGCCAACTCGGGGGTTTTCCATGCTGAAGTGAATCACAAAAACAGGAAGATGTAGTTACAGTCTCAGTGTGAGATTGACTTTAGGATTATTTTTCTGACACATGAATAGATATCCTATAGAATGTGTGTGTGTGTGTGTGTGTGTGTGTGTGTGTATGTACTGTATGTATGTGTATGTGTGTGTATGTGTACATGTGTGTGCTTGTGCGCATGTGTGTGTGAGTGAACAAGTGTCTGTGTACACACAGCGCTGACAAGCCAGAGCTCCCGTAAAGTGATCTGCGCCAGGGCAAAGGTGTCCGGTGCCCCCCACCGCACAAAGCCACACCTGTGTGTGTGTGGGTCAGGGGTTCTGGGGGCGCAGCCGGGTCGGTCCGGTCCGTATCAGAGCCAGCAGACACCGCAGCTTGAATTGCAGCCCCCAAACAAAGGTAGCTTTGGAAGGACACACCTGTCCCACTTCTCCATTTAACCACATTTATTAGGCCGGGGGGGGGGGGGTAAGAGGAAGAGCGGTCACCCCACCCCCGTGTGCGGTATCAGTGCCACGTCCGGGGCCCGGGGACGGCTTACCGTTATCTGACCGTGTAACGCGGTCCTTCTCCCGTAGAGACAAGTCGCCCGACAGGCCTCAACTGTACAGAGATATGGGAATATCTGTATCATACTCTGATATTATTTACCTGAGTTCATACATCGTTTATTTATTCATTCCTCATTTAACCTTTATTCACATTGAGATTGACATCCCATTTGCCAGTGAAAGTGTCGGTGCCGAGCCGTCTGTGGGAGGAAACCGGAGTGTCCAGAGGAAACTCACTCAAACAGAACATGCTAACTCCATGCAGAGAGCATCCGCCGATATTTAGAGAGGATATTCTTTTTTTTTCACACTGAAAAAGGATTTAAATGTAATTTTCACTGCTGGTATCGAAGCATTTATTTTCGAAACATTGCTAATGAGTTGTATGTGAAATCTTTTATGAATGCATTTTGAGTGTCCACATTTACTTTAAGTGTAAGTCCATGTAATTATTTTTCAATGATTAAAGGGTACTTTTATACTCTGTAAGCCTATTTAGTTTACTACATTATATATTTTTTAATGAGATTATTTTGCAGTTGTTAATGGCTGTTTCAAAATCCACATTTCTATAGTATCCAATTATTTACATTAGGAATCTCTTTATATATACTTTGATTTTAAATTTACACACAAAAACAAATAATGAAATGCTGTTTGTGTAAAATTTCGAGTGATGCAAAAACAAAGAAGTAATACATACACATTAGGTTCACTCTCACGTAATGTTGTATTAAGAAAAGCCATTAAAAGATTATATGCATTGTAATGCATCTATTAGTCAAATAGCGGGCGTACCACCGGTGTGACATTTGTATTTGCATGTTTTTCCTCCGATTGGTGCCTGAAGTAGCACTCATCTGCTCCGGCGTGGGGACTAATTAAGTCAGAAGTAACAGCAAAGTGCGTCTGCAAATGAAAAGGTACAAACAACCGCGCATCGAACGCGAGAACGAGAACGAAACGTTTTCCTACCCACGAGGAAATTGGAGAACGGCCAGCTGTTGTATTTATATTTTTAATCAATTTTTAATGTGTTTTTATTAAACCCCAGGATGAGATTTTTCGGGGGAAACGGTGTTGGGTGGGGGGTTGAGGAGGGACGCTCGGCATATCTGACCCTTAGACCGAGCGGATCGGTGTAGAGGTGTCCGTCAGTGAGCTGCTTGTTACCCCTCCCTGGTGCAGTTTCTGTTCTGGGGGGGTGCGACCAGCCCTGGAGGGGTTGATGTGAAAACGGCGGGGGGGGAGAACGTGCCGGAATGTTATCTCCACTCCACACGACGCGGAGCTGTGGCAAGGTCTTGGGACAGGCGTGCGTTCGCTGTTTGCGATTCCCGCGGTCACCCTGGTTACCTCCGCAGGGACGGTCTGCGTCTGCCTTCAAACAATGACTTCCGGCAAATGCCTAAATCGCCCTCCCGCCCCCCTCCACCACCCAGTACGGCTAGACCTGTCCCCTGGGCTGGGCAGGTGGGGGATTGTGGGTAATGGGCACATACGTGGATCCCACAAGGCCCAGAAGCCTGTCCATGCCTCCCCCTTCCCCAAACACGGACAGTCTGTGGTCAGTGATGTCAGTCTGTGGTCAGTCTGTGGTCAGTGATGTCAGTCTGTGGTCAGTCTGTGGTCAGTGATGTCAGTCTGTGGTCAGTCTGTGGTCAGTGATGTCAGTCTGTCTGTAGGTTTGAGGCTGCTTCCTGCCTCTGAAATTGGACAGTCTTAACAGAACATGGCAGATACAAGCGCTTTGTCCCGCCGCTGAAATGGCTGCTGTCACTGCCACTGCTTGAGGATAGTTTCACACCAGAGCTGTTGTGCCCGCAGTGTCATCATTCCACCACACACACACACACACACACACACACACCCCTCACCCCTCCCTGTCCACTCCGACGCTGTCCACACCAGGGGGGACTGAGGGAAAAGCAGGGATGGGTTTGGGATCTGACAGGCTGTCCCTCTTTCTCTTTGTTTTCTTTCTCTCTCTCTCTTCCTCTCTCTCGGACTCTCCCTTTCTCCACATATCCACCACTCTTTCTCTCCCTCATTTTACTCTCTCTCCCCCTTTCTCTCTCTCTTTCCCCTCTCTCCCCCTCTCTCTCTCTCCCTCTCCCAGCTCTTTATAGTGGTGGTGTGGAACTTTGAGCTCTACATGATCCCGCTGGTGCTGCTGCTGCCGCTGGTGTGGAACTACATCCTGATCGCCTCGGGGAAGGACACCAGGCAGGGCGACGTGGTGAGTCTCCCCAGGCGCTGACCTCTCGCTGTGTCCCTCCTCCAGGCATGCCCCCTAGGCCCCTCTTCCGATGTCGTGAAACGGTCACTGCTAAAGTCAGCTTTGTTTTTTCCCTATTTTATCTTTCCCTTTCTGTATCCATCACAAAGTAAAAAGTCACATGAAAAAGCCCTGCAATCCTAATACACTCTGGTCTATTAACTTAGCTAATACTACTAGCACACTGTGACCTGTTAGCTTAGCTAAGACTACTAGCACACTGTGGTTTGTTAGCTTAGCTAAGACTACTAGCACACTGTGGCTTTTTAGCATACCTAAGACTGCTAGCACACTGTGGTCAGTTAGCTTAGCAAATACCACTAACGTACTGTAGCTCAGCCAATACTACTACCACACCGGTTTGTTAACTAAGCTAAGACTACTAGCAGACTGTGGTATGTTAGCTTAGCAAATACTACTAACGCACTGTGGTCTGTTAGCTTAGCTAAGACTACTAGCACACTGGTTTGTTGCCTTAGCTAAGACTACTAGCACACTGGTTTGTTAGCTTAGCTAATACTACTAGCAGACTGGTTTGTTAGCTTAGCTAACTCTACTAGCACACTGGTTTGTTGCCTTAGCTAAGACTACTAGCACACTGGTTTGTTAGCGTAGCTAAGACTACTATCACACTGCAATCTGTTAGTTTAGCTAAGACTACCATGCAAGGAAAGGCATACTGCTGCTGTCTGGGCTATTTAATCTGAGGGGGGGAATCTAATTTAAATGTAGTCATTTTAGTTTAAGCAAGACCAGCAAAATGCAGTCAAACGTGAAACTTAATCATCAAGGTATCTCCTCATACTGCACATGAAGTGGTGGTGATAGCCACCTATTACACTACCAGTAACAAAGGATATTATTCGGATATTTAAGTATGCAAAACACACTATGGGTTGACACCACACTTCCTGGGGCTATATTTACAATTTATTTTATTTTATTTTTTACTTCATGGAAAATGTTCCAGGCCTTTTTTCTTCAGAAATATTTATGTTTTAAAGAAAACTTTATTTGCATTAAACATCTTCCCATTTTGAACAACTGAGGTTATCTTTACCACTAAGCCACTTACCTGATAGTTCATTTGTAATTTTTTCCAGTTAAGTGATGTGTCATGCAGAAGTGAATGCTTTTTTAATCATGTAGAAGTGTAGTTATAAAGTAGAGGGAGGTGGATACCAAGCTGAAATTGGAGCATGAACAGTGCCGTGATTAATTTTAATAAGTCCCTTTTCGGGTGGGTTTAGAGTTCCTAGTTAAGCGCCCCTATTTTTAATATGAATCTTAATTTTTCATGAAGGCGCAGTTAAGGAACGGGCCCTGATTCGCGCGAGATAACGGGTGAAACAAAAATGAAAATTTTCACGGCTTCTTGAATTTAAATAACAAATTATCTTTATGAAACAGAATGGAAATAATGTATTCTCAAATGAGACAGGAATACAGTTACGGCGGTAAGCGTGGCGGTATGTATATACCCGTGAAAAATACCTTTAATACATCAGTAAAGGAATTCTGTGCGTATGCTGGTTGTGAAGGCATTGATAAGCACAGAAATTAAAAGTTTTTAGTTGGCTTAATAAATGCGATGAGCTTTTCTGCGTCCTGTAACAATTTCTCAGTTAATAGCACGGACCGAAGCCATTATGATTAAATGTGGATAAACTGATAGTGCACAATAGTTAATACACATGGATGATATGACATTGCATTGTAATTAAGACAGGCTTTTGAAATGGGTGCATACTGTAGATGTAGATAAATATTGTAAGGATAATAATACAAGGATGCATTTATTAGTGATAATTTTGTGACGTGTGTTCGTCAAGTAGTACAGCGTGCCATATCGAACAGGGTCTATAATGCCTATAGGGTCCCTCATAGAGATTTAATACTCTTTGCACTTCCTTGCTGAATGTAGTTGACGTGTTGGTTCGTGCATTCATTTGCTGGCTATATGGAGCCCGTTACAAGTATTCAACAAAATGGCTGTGCCCTGTTCTGCCTCTGTCAGACTGTGGGCAGACTCCGTGATTGACAGAGCTCTTCTCCATTTGGAGTGTCTTTCTGTACATCTCTTTCGTCCATCTTTGTGTATTAGCTGGAAGTTCGTAATGCACAGTGGGTGTTATTAGACTTAAACGTGGTGCGTCAGTTGTTATTTGGCACTGCTACGTACATTGCAGATTCACAGCGACTGCGGACATGAAAACAGAGATGCGTCCACCGCGGGATCTGCTAATGTTACTCACAATGAACTCAACCAGAGCCTGGCACATATTCATCAGGGACAATGCTATGTGAAGAAGGGAAGCTTAGCCACACATACACACACACACACACACTCACACACACGCACTCACACGCACACACACACACTCACACACACACACATATACACATACACACACATACTCACACACTCACACACACACTCACACACACACACACACACACACAGATTAATTCGACCCAGATGTGGGCTTTGTGCTTCATTGAAGTAGTTTGTGCGGAACCTGTTGGGTCCGTCCTGCGTGTTTACACAGGTGTAGCACACAGGTGGATATCCGCTGTCTCCGGCGTTCCCACATCGGTAGCGTGTAGACGAGGCCGCTGTGTATACTCTGTGTGGAGGAGGGGGTCAGAGAGCCCTGCTTCCAACTGCACCAGTCCCCCCTCGTCCAAAACACCCGGGACCTCTGCGTGCCCCTGCAGACGCCTCACTTCCCACTCCCGCCTGTAGATGGAGACATTGTTTGCAGAAAAATAAAATAAAAACCCAAACACAAAATGAGCTCCTTTATGTTTTATACCTCCCTATGTCGAATCGATTGAGTTTAACCGTTTACCTCATGAGATGATTTAGAACAGTGTGGAAATATTTATTGTGCGTCCGTGTACATTTCCCTTCCGATGGTCTTTGTGTGTCTTATGAGTTCCCCATTAAGCATTTCGCATAGCTAACAGAACAGGAAATCTCATATAACAGACCATGAAGTGGATTTTTTGTGTTGTGTCTGTTGATAGCGGAGAGGTAGTAAACTTATTTTTGATACTGGGAGGGGGGTTTTTGGGGGAACCGCAGGTTCCAGTTTTGCGGCAGTTTTGAGGGTTTCATTTTGGGACGTGGCCGGGGCTGTCAGAAGAAAGACGGGGCGAGCTGTCGTCAACACAGTGTTCCATCCCCCTTTCTCTCCCTCCATTGTTCTGCGTTTGGATGACTGTAACCACAGCAGATGACTTGTACTGTACAGGGCAGCCAAAGATGTCAGTTCAGCCCTCTGACACAATAAACAAACGCCCGCACGGCTGCTGCTTGTTATTTTCAGCTGATAAGAGAGGCCTGTTTTTCAGAGGAATCACAAAAAGGTGGAGGGAAGTTTGTCCGTTCGGAATTCGGATTCATTTCCACAGAATCTTTGAATCTTTGAATCTTTTGGACGTTTTGTGGACAGCACGGATTAATCATAAAAGGCTTAGTGCCTGAACTAGTTAGAGTTAATTGATTTCTACCCGTTTGAGGTCACAGCATTTTAACCTAAAAAAGTTCCTCTCTCTCTCTGTTTCTTTATTTTACCATCCCATTGCATGTGCTTCAGGAGCAGGCATATAGCGTCTCTTTTTTGATTGGTTGGAGCCGAGATGTTCTCGGTGTCTGATGTCTGTCACTCTGATGAAGTGAGTTTGTGGGGGAAAGTAAAAGTTGTGTTAGAGCAATTTTTCCCGTTTTTTTTTTTTTTTTTTTCGGTTCTCCAGAGCAGAAGACAGAACTCTTGATCATGGTGGCACAGGCGATACCTCTGTACACACAGGACTCTTGTTATGTTCCGGGTGTTGTTTCTAGTTTTTATTGCCTGACCTGAGATGGCTGCTCCGAACAACTTCAGATCCCAAGCAGGTGCCACCATTTCCACCTGACACGGTCACCTGACCCGATCACCTGATGCGGATCAAGAGCGACCAGCTCAAGATTGAGAGGAGTGACCATTCAGAGACGAGTGTTGAATGATCAAATTTCATATGCTTCTCTCTTTTTTTGTAGGCTGTACAAATATTAGTATCTGCACACATGTGTTAAATTAGGATCGCTCATTTTCTTACGCAAAAACAGCTTTTTTCACTAATGCAGCCATTGAGCCCCACATAGTGGGTAGGGGTTTACATTTCACTCTCTGCAGTTAAGGAATTTCGGTTCTTTGGATTCCTACTTTGGGAATTTTGATTATTTGGATTCCTCTCATCTTTAGCCAGCAGCCCGATTCGGCAACAGATTCTGTGCCTGGCCACATCTCCGTCGTGTGTCCGAATACTGTCGAACATTCGCTGTTTAGAGTCTCAGGCGGGAATACGGCCAAAAGAGTCTCTTTCTTCCTTTAAAAGCTGGACCCTTACTCCATGATGATATTAAAGGTGGTGTCAGCATGTGCGTTCATTGTGACCGCCGTCTTCTGTGTAACGTTAACGCACTTTGTTCTCCTGTCACCGATTGGATGGTGACCCTTCAACTTTAACCCCTTGACTGACCCTCCGAATCATCGCCCGTCAGCCGACAAACGGCCTCGGGACCTCTCTGTCACGGTTTTTTTATTGTCGTTGCCAAAGTGTGTTTTTGGCATCTTTAAATGCTAGATTAAGATGGCGGGAGAGGACTTAGACCGGGGATCTGAAAGGGCAGTGTAGGACAGAGAGAACATAAGAACATAAGAATACATCATGGCAAGAACAGCCTATTCAGCACATCTAGGCTCACCGTTTAATGAAGAATGTGTCGCGACAGCCGGTCTGACAGCCAGTCCTCCCTCTTTAAAAGCCACCTCCAACCGTTCACTAAAGCAGCAGCATTTAACCCTTTAACTGAACATTATAATGCTGATGGAACGATCGCTACTGGTAACTGAAAGCAATTGGGTTCTTGAACACTGACTGAATTTTGGGAGAAAAAATACAAAAAACTCTCTTCAAGAGGTTTATATTCAACAAGTTTATTATTATTCTTTTTTTTAACTTTTTTAAATTTTAAAGGATTTACAGAACATTTGTACACTAGTAGAAAGGCATAGAGAAAGCAGCCAGAACAAAACAAAAAAAAGGAAAAGGGGCAAGGTGTTTGTTTTGGGAAATTGCATGTTTGGATGCACAGAGCGCTGGGGTCAGTGACTCTGTTGTACGGCTTGTCCTAAAATGCACCTGAAGAAACGCCAGAGACCCTGACGCTGAATACTAATGTTTTATTGGTCCTAGTTTTCTCTTCCTATCTTAACGCTAATTGGTTCTTCCCGCTACAGTAGTCAAAGCCGCCTCCTTGGGCCATTTTACAATTGGCATCTCTCGCAGACGGTTTCTGCGGCGGTTAAGTATCCTGTATCTCCATTTCCACTTTTTATACGTATCCATTTGCCGTCATTATCGTTAATGTTTTTTAAACGTAAAATTGAATGCGAATGTGGAACTGAGGCATCAAGAACTGCCGTGAGAGGAACCAATCGGGTCCCAGCAGAAGTGTGGACCAATAAGGTGCGAGGCTCCAGACGTACGGGGGGGTCCTGACCCATGCACTCATTTAAGAAACACTGCAGTATTGTGGGCTGTATGCTACAGTGCATAGGACCAGTGCTTTAGTGGTTTATGAGGGTTTAGTGGTTTCTAATGTTAAAAAAATTGGGTGAACGTTCCGTCAGGTTGGGGGGTGGGGGTGGCGGGTTGCGGGTGATTGGGGGGGTTAGGGGAACGTTCAGTCAGGTTGGGGGGTGGCGGTGGCGGCTGATTGGGGGGGTTAGGGGAACGTTCAGTCAGGTTGGGGGGTGGCGGTGGCGGCTGATTGGGGGGGTTAGGGGAACGTTCAGTCAGGTTGGGGGGTGGCGGTGGCGGCTGATTGGGGGGGTTAGGGGAACGTTCAGTCAGGTTGGGGGGTGGCGGTGGCGGCTGATTGGGGGGGTTAGGGGAACGTTCAGTCAGGTTGGGGGGTGGGGGTGGCGGGTGATTGGGGGGGTTAGGGGAACGTTCAGTCAGGTTGGGGGGTGGCGGTGGCGGCTGATTGGGGGGGTTAGGGGAGCAGTCGGTGCAGTGAAGCGTCGGACAGCTCAGCCGAAACGGAAAAACAGCAAGGCTGGGAGACCGGCCTGAAGACCACCCCGCGACTGAGCCACTGGCCCGGAAAACACCCCACCAGATGTGAACGTGTTAATTATAGCTGGGAGTGTCACGCTGGAGAAACACTCTGACATCTCTCTCACTGCCGACCGTGCAATTAAGCCTGTTTATGCAGGGAAGCGCTCTCCAACGGCAGCGTGAGGGCCAAAGGACCGTAATGATCTCAGAACACATTCCACATACCTGTTTCTGCTCTGCCAAAACCCGGCGTGACTTAAGACTGGTCTCTCAGCTGGTTTTCAATCGATCTAAGAAAATACCAAGCGACAGTCAGAACCTGTTCTTCATTTCATGTTCCATTTGCCAAATTCTTCATCTCTCACTTTACCTTTGAATCTTCAAATCCTCGATGTTCGGTTTACAGTGACACAAATCTGGCAGGTGGTTTGCACTGCAAAAAATAAGTCAATCTCAACACGTATTTCAGTCTTATATTCTTTTGCTAAATAATAAAAAAATATTGCCAATGAAGTAAATGGACAGAAAATTTCTCCAAAAACACACCAATGGAGACAGGCTGCCGGGCTGTTGTCAGGAGCTATTGGGGGCGTCTTGCTCAGGGACACTTCGACACCACCACGACTGCAAGACGACCGCTCTTGCCCCCTGAGCTAATGTCACTGCTTCGCAGTGAAGCAAGGGAAGAGTTAATGTTCCTCCCTAACAAACCCATCTTCATGAGCTGCAACTGGCCTTTCCTCTGAGTTACAGCTTGTCGGTACATTTACAGATGCCTGAAGTTTTTCATTTCTTCCCCCCTTATCTTCTTTGCTCAATCATAATGGTCCTGTCTGTTCTGCTGGCAGGTGTATGAAACCCGACTTCATCGTACGGGTAACTCATTCCTCACACCTGAGTGGACACAGTTGATCCGCTCTTGACTGCAGGGAATGCTAGTTACAGCAGAGGCCTGAAAGCAACAGTGCTAACTCGTACTCAGTTCCTGAGTTTAGGACAGTGAGAGACCAACAGTACTAACTCGTACTCAGTTCCTGAGTTTAGTACAGTGAGAGACCAACAGTCCTAACTCGTACTCAGTTCCTGAGTTTAGTACAGTGAGAGACCAACAGTACTAACTCGTACTCAGTTCCTGAGTTTAGTACAGTGAGAGACCATCAGTACTAACTCGTACTCAGTTCCTGAGTTTAGGACAGTGAGAGACCATCAGTACTAACTTGTACTCAGTTCCTGATTTTAGGACAGTGAAAAACCAACAGTACTAACTTGTACTCAGTGCTTGAGTTTAGGACAGTGCAAGACCAACAGTACTAACGTGTACACAGTAACTGAGTTCATGAGAGTGTTTTGACACTCTGTGTCTGAAGGGGGCACTTGTGAGGTGCCATGTCCAGCAGGTGGCAGCACCGGCCCTATCTACAGGTGTGGCCACAGCAGTGATTCACTGTAATCACCATGGCTGCGGCCAATTACCTCATTATTGGGCTGTAGAAGTGGCCTGGTTCTCAGGCCTGGAGGAGGGGTGATTTTGGTGTTTTGGTGTTTTGGTGAACTCTGGCAAGTTTTAATCTGGCTTTTATGTCTAGTTTTGGATTCCTCCTTTAGACGGTTTTGGTTGCCTGGTTGGCCTTTTCGTTATTTCAGAATTATTTTTCTGGTAAATCAGATTTTTGTTTAATAAAAGGCGGTAAGAACCCATTGCTCTTGCTTTCATTGGTCTGTTCACCCGTGATCAGTGGGCCATCCCCAGCCTTGTATCATACCTCCTAACAGCGAGCAAGACCACGTCGAAATCAACCGCCGATAGGGAAACTCTGAACAGCTGTGTGGAGTAGATCCCTTGGTTGTGTTTTTATCGTAGCGGACACTGAAAGGATGTTGGGCCACCCATTACCCAGCAGGCCCTGAACAGGTCGCATGGGGGAATAAGAAGTCGCGTATTAGCTTAGCGGGAGTCTGACTGTCAGGGGGCTGTAATGATTGATAGTTCTCTGACTGGGGCTTGTAAAGTCAAAAGGACTGCTGGGTGTCTGCTAGCACACACATATATAAAACCCTAAACAAACAAACCTGTATTTTGCTCATATTTATTCTTTTTGTGTATTCAATCAATATCTAATTTTACCACGGGGGCACTGAAGTGTGGGTGACTATCAAAAGTGGTTATTAATATGGAGAGACAGTCGCGTTCCCGAGCAGTGTAAATATTGAGCGGCTGTGTCGTTTGACATGCTTCAGACAGAGGTAACTCAATCAAAGAGGCAGCCTGTCGTATTCCCAGAGCCCGCACCTCTCTGTCTATTAAACCGGCGCTACGGTTCTGCAATGGGAGGAGGGGGTGGTTTCGCGCGAATATTTTTGGCTTCTTGTGGCTGTAACACTTTTTGAAGAGGCTGACATATTTCCAGACTTAACTTTTCCGCGGTTGGGTTTATACGTGACGTGCGGGGTCAGACAGCGACTCCCGATCGCCTCGTGCCGCCCGTGGAAAGTCGCGAGCGGGTTGGAGGCGGGCTCCGACATCGAGGAGCCGCGCCGAACGCCTTCACCCCCGGCCTCCCGTTCCCCTGCCTGCTGGCAGAAACAAAATGGCGGAACAAAGTTTCAGTCCCCGTTTGTTTGAGCCGACTCGTCTCACCCCTGATTTCTAATTTAAAAACAAACTCCTCCACTAGAGCTTCATGAATAAATGATGCTGCGTGTTTGTGTTTTGTGTGTTTTTTTTTGCTGTTTGTTTTTTTTACCGTTATCGCTGGCGTCTCGGAGGTGGGGCGCGTGCCGGCGGAAGAAGAAGACCTGTCAGGCCCCGACCGCCAACGCCCGACCCAATCAAAACCCGCCGCCCGTTCCCGGATCAGTCCGCTTTGAAGCGCAACCCCTGTCAGATCCGGCGCTCATTTAGGGCGTGCCGCGAACGCGCCCCCCCCTCGGTTAAAACAGGTGCATGGCGGAGGGGAGGGGGGGGGACGGGTCGATGGCGGAATAACGATGAGCGGAGAGGAGTCACTCCGCACCGCGGGGCTTTAATCTGCCGGAGCGTCGCCCCCGAACCCGCCATCCGCCATTGCCCCGCTCCACCTGTGAGACGCCGAGGGGGCGGGGGGGGCGAGGGGGGGGGCGGGAAAAAATAAATCAGCGCGACGCGACGGCAAAAGACGTGCCTCTGCCTCTGCGCCCGTGACACCCGCACCGCTTGACAGGTGACAAAATCAAAAGGTCATGTCACTTTTAACTGGGAACATTACAGGCCCCGCTGATTTCCCCCGCGCCTGCAGCTCGTATCCCGTGTTTAAAGCCGGAGAAAGAGAGACGGGGTTCATCACAGCGCTCCGCCGGCCCGTTTCCTTAATGATGTCGCCGTCGTGTCTGCTGTTGTTATTTTTTGCCCGTCGTCGCCGTACCTGTTTGTTCCGCTTTCTCTACCCCGACTCACTGTGTCAGCGACAAAGGGGAGGGGGCAGGTGCGCAACTTCTCGACTTTTCAGCGCTCCTTTCGGCTTCTCGGTACCCGCCGAAGCCACAGCCAGCGCGCACCCACGCAGATCTCATTTCGACTACGGGGGGACGATAAACATCACATTTTATTAGGGATTTTTTGAAATTGGACACCAATACAACAAAAATAATGGGGGGGGGGGTGTGGAATTTGATTTGGGGGGGTTGGGTGGCCCCTCTTTCCCTCCTGAGATCTAGCTATCGTAACGTGATGGGATGTTCTGGTACATAATGTGATGGGATGTGATGGTACATATCGTAACGTGATGGGATGTGATGGTAAATATCGTAACATGATGGGATGTGATGGTACATATCATAACGTGATGGGATGTGATGGTACATATTCTAACGTGATGGGATGTGATGGTACTTATCATAATGTGATGGGATGTGATGGTACATATCATAACGTGATGGGATGTGATGGCACATAGATGGGATGGTATTGTACATATCGTGACGTGATGGGATATTCCGGTACATAACGTGATGGGATGTGATGGTACATATCGTAACGTGATTGGATGGGATGGTACATATCGTAACGTGATGGGATGTGATGGTACATATCATAACGTGATGGGATGTGATGGTACATATCATAATGTGATGGGATGTGCTGGTTCCATCGCATCACTTTTCTGTCCTTGTATTTCACACCTGTCCTGTTCCGTTCCCCATCTGGCGTAGGCTTGTTTTTATCGGTTTTTAATATTTCAGTGTTCGCATTTCCTGCCTACCTACCTTTCATTTGTATCTCCACTTCTGCCGCTACTGGGTTTGATAGTCGATACAGAGGCAGGAGTAACTTTTAGTGCAGCTGTGCTTAATGAAGACACACACACAAACACACACACACACACCTGTAGGCCTTTCTGTACTTTCAAACTTACATTCCCGATCCTTCGTGGTTTTATTTAGTGTGAAAGATGTCTCGCCCCCCCCCTGCCTCCAGCATGCCCCTCCCTTCTGTTTGAGCCCAGTAGTTCTACCCCCATCTCCACATGGGATCAGCTACACCCCCCCAGCCCCTCAAACCCCCGCTCCCCCTCCCTCCACTGCCAGTTCTGGCAGGCTGCGTGGGGACGGGCACCCCCACAGATATGCGTGTTTTGGAGGGAAGAAACGCTCGGTTAGAGGCTCTCCTCTCCAGGGCCGGAGCACACAGAGCTGCGTATGCCCATACAGCAGGAGAGGGTGAAGTGCTTCTCCTTCAAAAGGAGGAGGAGGAGGGGGGGAGGTAGAGTTTGATGTTTTGGGAGGATGAGAGCTCCAGGCCTGTCATTCCTAAGGTTAGAGGTAAGAGCGCGCAGCTGAGACCAGCTTCTGCCGGGGCCCCTGTAGTACGGCACTCGTCTGACAGAGAGAAAGTTCACACAGCAGTCAGGGAGCCCGCGTGGGGGAACGGGTGTGAGGATACGCGCGCGTTTTAATCTGCATTCAATCAATGCTCGTCCTTAGCTTTCACTTTCGCATGCAAATGCAAGCGCTACACTTTCTTTCTTTCTTCACGAATACTTTGGCCAGATTGCTTTAATGATCGCTGAACCTGCCAAACCGTGAACGGGCACAACGCAACATTTTTCTTGCTTTTAATTGTTTGGACGAGTTGATTAGGAAAAAAAAGTTGATTATACTGTATTGATCTTAGTTATGCCCAGTGGTTACTGTGCATGCTGCATATTTCTGTTTGACTTATGAATATGAATCACGCACGTGCGGTGTTGATCCCTCTGATAAGACAGAACTGCATACCCATCTCACCCCCCTACTACAACAAGGACGTCTTCTACACGTGCAAAACATTCTTAAATAACGTATTATAGGAATCATTACATTACATTCCATTATTGGCATTTGGCAGACGCTCTTATCCAGGGCGACGTACAGTTGATTAGACTAAGCAGGAGACAATCCTCCCCTGGAGCAATGCAGGGTTAAGGGCCTTGCTCAAGGGCCCAACGGCTGCGTGGATCTTATTGTGGCTACACCGGGATTAAAACCGCCGACCTTGTGGGTCCCAGTCATTTACCTTAACCACTATGCTACAGGCTGCCCTGCATTGCCCTGCGATGGACTGGCGACCTGTCCAGGGTGTATTCCTGCCTTTCGCCCAATGTATGCTGGGATAGGCTCCAGCCCCCCTGCGACCCTGTTCAGGATAAGCGGGTTAGGATAATGGATGGAACGGAAGGAATCCTGCATTCTCCGTTAGAGTCGATTTAATACTGAAGATTTTACAGTGTGTCCAACAGTAATGTTTGTAATAATTATTCTGATGTTGTGACAGACATCAGTTGATACTGTGCACTTAAGATGGGTAATGCATTAGTATGTGCATTAGTATCAGTGAGAGGTTTGTACTCCAATACTGGACATAATGAAACGCTGCTTTCAGATGGCTTGTTTATCTCTGATAAGCTTCAGACACGCTGATAATTGTGCATTTCATGATTTCACACACTCATCCTGGAGCATGAACAGGGCCGTTGTTCTGTTTTTACCCCGTCTCCTCTCCCCTTTCCCCTTTGAGAGCAGAACGGAGATCAGAGACATCATCTCTCTCCTCCTCTCTTTGTTTCCTTCTCTTCCAGTTTTTTAAAACCGGGAGGCAGTTCACGCATTTAAAACACAAGACAGATAGATTGATAGATAGATAGATAGATAGATAGATAGATGATTACATTTATGTTACACTTTTCTAGACACTCACAGTGCTCACAGTGATGAGGGTAAACTTGCCTCAACCACCACCAATGTCAGCTCCCACCTGGGTGATACGACAGCAGCCATTTTGCGGCAGAACGCTCACCACACACCAGCTGAGGTGGAGAGGGATCAGGGGGGGATTAGGCGGCGGGTTGAAAGAGCCAGGCTGGGAATTTAGGCAGGACACCGGGGAACCCCTTGCTCTTTGTGAACAGTGTCGTGGGGTCGTTAATGAGTTAGTGTCAGAGTGAGTCAGGACCTCGGTTTAATGTCTCGTCTGAAAGACGGTGAAAGAGGGAAAGGGCGCTGCGTTGAGGACGTTATGGACCGCTCTCTCTGCGGCTGCGGTGCTCCGTCCCCTGTGTGGGCCGCGGCTCACTGCGAGAGCTGAACGGTGCTTAATTTGGGATAATTACCCAGGCTGCTCCATTACAGCCTTTCACCCACCCGTTTGTATCCCAACTGCCGCTGAACCGCTCCGTGTTATCGATCGGTCTGTGAAATGTCTGCAGCACCGGGGCTGTTTACCCAAAGCAGACTAACCCAGCCTAGCCCACTACACAACGCAACAGCCCTGAACTCTCAATGTTCCCCAGACTCATTTACATAAGCAGCTTCCCCCAGCAATTCTTCTTCTAAAAAAAATGACTTCTTTTCTTTGCTCTGTATCAAAACTCCAGAACCTTTTTTAAAAATATGAATAAAATGGCTGGTGTTGTTTCGGCGGGCGCTGAGCCGAACGTCACGTGACGCACACGTCTCGGCGGGACCCCCAGGAGCTGTTCTCTGGAAAGAGCCGCCCAAAAGACACGCTCACTCCCAGCTCCTCTGCTGCCCGCGCCCCTGCCTCCAGAGGACCCACGGCCTTTTCAATTGACTGAGATTTTTTTTTCGCCAGCAAATTGCTTACCCACAATGAGCGATTTTTAATAGCAGAGCTGGTGCTTTCTGCTTAGCAAACGAGGCGATGCGAGATTGTAATTACCCACACCCCGAACCTGGCACCACCACAGCGCGGTCAATCAATGAGATACATCCCCAAAAGATTACTGCAACCCATCTACCAATGCCTGTTAAACCAGGGAATCTGTATTCATGCGCCGAGCCTTCACACATTATTGTAAAAGGATGCCATTGTCTGTTATTGCTTTGGGTGTGCTTAAAGAGACATTTAAATGCCACGTTTGGATACTGGGCATTTTGTCGACATCTCTTTAGGCTTGGATACCTGCACTTTTCCCACGATAAACAGTTTAATTCATGCATTCATTCCATGTGGGGAAATTTGACCACTGCACATCTATTTAATAAACCATTGCAGCCAGAACCTTCTGAAAAAAACGTAACCATTTTCTGGAATGTTTTTTCAAAATCCTGAGTCAGTGTTCTAGAACTGTGAACATTAGAACATTGCTTTCAGTCACCAGTAATGATTGTGACATCAGCATTAGAATGCTCAGTGAAAGAACATTCTAATCGCACGTGTGACCTCACAACTTGCAGTTGAAATTGTACTTACCTCTAGGGTCTTTCAGCGAACTTATCCCTGGTTATGGGTATGCACTTTGTTGTACGTCGCTCTGGATAAGAGCGTCTGCCAAAAATGTAATGTAATGTAACTTAAAGGGTTAAGCTGTTGTGATGCTTATGTACTGGATTCAGGCATGCAACACAGCCAACCACTTCCTTCATTATGAACTGTATTGGCACAAATATGCCTTTTCAGAATCATTATACAATGGGAATGAGTCAGAATATCTGCCTCTCAAATGAGACCTGAATATACTGTACTCTTTGTTCGGTTATTCTTTTGTATTTCTCTGTTGAATGTTTCTGTATTTAGCTTCATGAGAGTGTTGAGTTTAAACCTGCAAAGGAGCTCATTCTTTTTCTGTCTTTGTGCATTTTTGCGTTTGTACTTTTCCTTGATGCAAAAAAGCAAGAATTCATTGTTAGATCCTCACATCCTTGTTGTAAGTCGTGTCAAAGAGACTCTGAAAATGATAATGGGGAGACTAACATATCTCATTCATGCACAGAGGGAAGGTGGCGGGGTACTGGAGTATATAGTTTAATAGTAATAATGGATTGTGCTTATATAGCATCTTTTATTACAGGTTCTA
Organism: Conger conger; assembly: GCF_963514075.1. Taxonomy (NCBI): domain Eukaryota; kingdom Metazoa; phylum Chordata; class Actinopteri; order Anguilliformes; family Congridae; genus Conger; species Conger conger. The sequence goes on along the minus strand of NC_083770.1, from coordinate 19,427,642 downwards.
AAGTGTCTATGCGTGTGTGGGGGATCTCAGCCACCACTGTAGTGTATCACCCACCAGGGAGATGCATTCTGTGCATTGTGCTATTTATTTACTGAGCCAACACTACTGTGGCTATGATCAGGCTCATAGACGCCGTTATAAAATAATTTACAATGTTCATAGTTCAGCACGTTGTTCAGATGTTCCTGTGATATTCCTCTAATTTCACAAGTAGCTATCTCCTCATAGTGATAAGGGATGTAGAAAAACGGAGTGGTTAACTCAAGATGTGTGAATACATGTGACCACATCCAACAGCTACTGATCCATTTCAGTCCAAATCAAAAAGTAACCAGATTCAGACCGTGTCACTTACATAAGTGTTTGGTTGTGTGAATGGGGTTAATTAAGCAAAGCTATGTTAAGTCTTAATTAAGTCACCTGTTATTACCAGCAGCAGCTTAGCTGATATGTGTGTTCTGCCTGGTCATTATTTAGTAATTTCACACGCTACAGTATAGTAATTACATAGCTATAAATACTATATAACAGTGTAATATATGGTAGTTATAGTGCACCTGTCTATATATAAATTGTGTAATTACCAAGATGTTAGAGAACTTCTGGTGCAGGCTTCGATGGAAAGCAAATTAAATCACTCCAGTATTACCTATGTGTGCTGTTATTTTTTATAAAGAAAACTTGGTATTGCTTTATTTTACTGGCCGTTAACAATGTAGTATTCACTGGGTAATTATTTGGTTCTTATTTTGATTTCAGGGGTACTGTACAACTTGCACTTTAAGTTTGATTCATGGTGCTATTTCATAGTACTTACCTCTGAAATCAAAATAGCTGTTTAATAACTGCACAAGTAGCTGTGTATTTACCCTGTTAATACAATGTAATGAATGGGGCGATAGTGTTACTGAAAACTCTTGATGAATACAGGCATCCGTGTTAAGTTTAACAAAAAATGAACACGATGAAGGACGGTGTCTCTGAATCAAATTTTTGTGGAAGGTGTAAAACTGACTGATTCACAGACTTGAAATCTATTCATTATTCTGTGGATTTTAAGTCTGACAAAAATGGCCGGCAAGTGCATGACATTTATTAACAGGCTTACGAATTTAGATAGTTATATTTTGAATATAGCTAATTGGATGGTTCATGATAATTGACCTAAAGTTACTGATATTTTCTGAGCATTGATTTAGAATGTTGAAATGGCCGCCATTCCGTTGGGTTTGACCCAGGGAGCCAGTGCTTTAGTATGAAATGTCAGAGACGTCACACGTCTGAAGACCTAATACAGTTTTCATCTTTGCTCAGGCGGGTAAACAGAAATGATGTGGTACAGGGTGGGTGGAGAAAAAGAGATGGAGGGAGGGAGGGAGGGGGGGGCTCTTTCAGCGGGTAGAAGCTTCTGGAACTGACACGAGTGACAATGAAGCGCACTAACTTAAAGTATGTTAATTGTGATAGTCAGTGGTGCTTTGCTTTTAAACGTAGCCCCCCCCTCTCTCTCACTCGTTCTCTCTATCTCTTTCTGTCGTTCTCGTTGTGGCCATCAGCAAGCGGTGGAGGATCTGCTGGAGGACGAGGAAGAGGAGTTTGACAAAGATGACAAGGTAATTATCACCACTACCCAGGGACGGGCATTTTTAGACATGACACTGTTTCAAAGACTGGGGGAAAAACAGGCAAATTAAATCACTCTCCCACTTCCCTTCCAAACACGTTTTCTACACGCTACCTGCCTTAAAGCTTCACCGTGGGCTTCAGCCGTCATCTTCCTAACAGCTTTTTTATGACGGTGTGTGAATATATCTCCTTTCCCCTCATTTTCCATGGGATTCTTGCTTTCCTCTGAGAACGGATAGAATCCCTCTGCTCACAGAAATGACAAAATTGGCGGCACTTTCTTCAGAAAAACAGGCTGTCGTGGCGACGTGGTACTCGAAGGACAAGCTTGTGTCCGACAGCACGAACGTTTTTGTGCTCGAGAACCGACGTGCGGTCACACCGTCCAAGAGTGATATTGAATTTTTTTGAATTTTTATATATAAACCTTTTATTTCTCAGACAGGCGAAAGAAGCTCTCGCTGAGAAAGGTAGCCCCTCGGGCTGGGGTGTGTGGGTGCTGGGGTTCTGATACGCTTCGGGTCTTTGAAGCAGAATTACTGACACTGAACAGACTGAACAGTACCAGGAGGCATGCGCATTATGAGTGTGTGTATCCGCCATCCAAAAGAAACACAAACCTGCAGCAATCTAATCCCAAAAAGGGTGGATTAGGCCCTCATTTAGGCCCTGGGGTTTCTCCAGAGGAGGGGTTCCCAAAACTCTGGGTCGTGTGAGGGTTTGACGATTGTCCGTTACAATGTAACGGACAAGAAATAGAACCTCGGAGCTTATTGTAAACCATTCATTAGTATTCCCTGTGAAGTCAAATGGAGCACTGCACCTGTTATATAATCTGCAATTTACAGTGTATGCAGAGTTGCTTGATCACATGTCAAAAAAAAATATTTTAACAGTTGTAGACCCTTCGTAGTTCGTAGGCTTTTTGGAATGTTGTTTTTCCGGTGTTCTAGAACTGGTGACAATTACTTTCAGTGACTTTCAGTACCAGTAATTGCGAAATCAGCATTAGAATGTTCAGTTAAGAACATTCTAATCACATATTAAAGGGTTAATTCAATATTTTCGTGCATTTTCTGTGCATGTACTTGTTAGACACCGTTTCCCCTGTGCATTACACATACAACATAGCAGGGATTTGTGGTGCATTAAGGGGAAGGACAGAGGGGATGGAGGTGGGATCTAAGGATTTGTGGGGTCCACAGCACCTATGTAAGGGCCATAGTGTTCCTTCCAGTGAATTGTGTTTAACGTGAACACCTTCAACTTAAACTTTATCTGATGTGACATGAAAAAAAACACCAATATCGTAATGTCAAAAGAACGTGCAAATGGTTTTTGCTGAGATGCTAATTTAATTGCATAGACCTTAGCACAAGAAAAGGGGTAGCAGAATTGTATCGACCAAAGATATTTTCCCATCGTATTATTGCAAACAGACTTCTTTTCGAGCTCCGCAAGTAGCAGGGACTGCCATTGTAGTGACAGGCCTCAGATCAAAGGGTTAATAAAATGAAACGGTACACACAGCTCATCCACGCTTAAACGGTTAAGCAGATATCTCTGAAAGCACTTATGGAGACAAAGGTCCGTCACTAACAGGCACGTGCTTTATGAAAAATGGCTGAGCGTGAGTGTGGGGGAAGAATAAATAAAATCTGCAACAGGGCAGTTCATTCTCCCTGTACATGATTTTTCACCGAACAGACGGTTTGAAAAGACGCAGATTATCACAGACGTGTTTCCCGACTTTCACATTGAAATGAGGGGGCTCCTCAGCCCAGCGCCGTCAGATTCCGGGGCGATTATTACTCCGCACAAGAGCGGCCCATTACCGCCGCGTCCAACCCGCGGCCCCGCGGATAGCGGCGAGGCCACAAAGACTACAATACCCACGCTGCCGCTCCCTGCGTCCTGATCCATCACCGCAGCCACGCGTTAGCCTTTCATTTCAGCCGCCGAACTCAAAAGGCTTGTATTTCTCTTCATTTCCTCTCCTATCTCTCCCTCGCCACCCTGCAACCCCCTCCTCCTTCATCCCTCGCTCCCCCCTCCCTCTCTCTCTCTCTCTCACTCTCTCTTCCTTCTTTCTCCTGACACCCCCTTTCTCTTCTCCCCCCCCCCCCCCCCCCCCATTCCTCCCGCTCCTTGATTCCTGCTTAAACGCACAACAAATGGGGTTTTAAGGCTGAGCTAATTTGTCTTCCCCCCCGCCGGTTGGCGCGTGGGACGGATCCCGGCGCAGGTAGCGCGGTGACCCGCCGTGCTCATTACCGCCTCTGTTTGCCGGGATTGTAAAATATTAAAATATTAAGGTCAGGTCAGAGGGGGCCTTTCCTACCAGATGAAGGTATAAAAAGATGACTAAATGTGCCGAGGCCTGCTTTTAATTGAACCTGCAGCGCATGTTGCGGGCGCGCGCCATGTGTCCCAGATGTTTAACCTTGGCGGCCGCCGTTAGCAGGACCGCCTCTGGTCCCCGGGCTAACTGGGGGGGATTACATGGCACAAAAACGGAGCACCTGCTTCTCATTCCACCAGGACCCCTCCCGGGCACCTCCTAAGATCCATCTCCCTCCCCCGCCCCGACACGTGTTTTCACTTAGCAGATCGTTGGGCGATTGAGAAAAGTAGTGTCTTTCTCTGGAAGTCTTAGCCACTCTCTCCAAATGAGAGAGTCTGGGCTAATTGATGGGGACGGCTCGGTGGTTAAACTTGAGTAGATACCTGAAGGGACAGAGAGGAATAATGGAGTTCAACTCCTCTGTTTTTTTCTTTCTCTTTCTCTCTCTCTCTCTCTCTCTCTCTCTCTCACTAGATGGATAGGGTTCTGTCTTTCCTTCGCTCCTGGTCGTGTAGGCCTTCTGACGAATGTTCTCGTTACTAGTTGGTACTAATTAGGTGTTTCCAGCCTGAGATTTATTAACTTAAAACCAAGTTGTGGCACAAGTGCTGGAGGTTTTCTTAACCCTTTGAAGAGTAGGTTTCAGTTTTAAGTTTTCTAGAACTCTGTTGTTTTCAGTCGCCAGTAGTGATTGTTACATCAGCATTGGAATGTGCAGTTAAGAACACTCTAATTGCATATTTGTGACCTCACACTATAAGGGTTTTAAACATGGGATTGAGTCTCTGAGTATGCTGTGTGTAAATTTAAGCTTGTATGCTTTGACTTTGCCTTGACTTGTGACGATTATAGATCGTCAGAACTATCATTGTGCAGTTTGGACAGGATGGAAGAAATGTGGACCAGTGTATTTCATTATCTGCTACACAAACACAATTCAGCATTATTCAGTGTCATATTGAATTCAGGAAACTGTGAAATGAGCTAATTAGCAAACGGGGAAATGTGACGTCTTCGAGGCACGGCGAAGTAGTGTTCTCACCAGCTAACAATGTGGTGAACAGACAGGAGACAGCTTAAAGGAGAAGGTCCATTATTTACATTAGTTATTCAGCTGATGCTTTCTATCCAAAGTGACTTATAGTTGATTAGTCTAAGCAGGGGGCAATCCCGCCCGGAGCAATGTGGGGTTAAGGGCCTTGCTCAAGGGTCCTACAGCTGCAATGATCTTAATGTAGCTATACCGGGGCTTAAACCACCAACCTTCCAGGCCCCAGTCATGTACCTTAGCCACTAGGCTACAGGCTGCCCCAGGCGAAGACCTCTTCTTGCCTCCCACCCTGTTTACTGGGGCGTATGGGTCACATGGTGACAGCGTTCGCGGTAAACGTGCAGATGCGCTCGGCCCATCTCCCTGAGAACGCTGTCATCTCGCTTCCTGACATCAACAACAACAACGACGATGATGACAACAAGGAAGGGGGCGAGGGGAGAGCGAGGAACGACAACAAAACAAACACCTGCGTACCAGGCAGAGCAAACACACGGGCGAGGACAGAGCTTAGACGCGTCACGCGCTAACATGCTAACGTGCTAACTAAATTTTAATGAGCGTGTCAGCGCTGCTCCCGCGGGCCCGGCCCCGTCTCGTCTGTCATATTTTTAGGACGGGGGAGGGGGGGGGGGGGGGGGGGTTTGGGGACAGAAGGGCCCCCGCGTCACACCCGTCCCACACAGGACCCCCGTTCCTGTTCAGTCAGCCCTGTGACACCAGCGGGAGTGTGTGAGATCACACCTGGGCGCCGGCTCCCCCTCAGAGGAGGGGTTATGAGCAGACATGGCGCCCCCGGTGCCTGCGCTCTTCCAGATGCTGTTCCGTTGGTTGGTTTGTTGATTCTCCCGCAGTCTGTTGCTCCTGATGACGGGCGGGTTTGGCGTCGCGAGCCGCGCGCGTCTGTCACGCTTGGGAGGTCCCATCATGCATTGCTCCCCCCCCGCTCCAGCAGCCGTCTCCTCGGCTGCCGGTCCTGAGATCACACAGCCGAGCCGGCGCCGGGTTTGTCCTTTAGAACGAGGAGAATCAGAGACAGCCCCCCCCCCCCCCCCCATAGTCCAGTCACCCAGAAACAGTGTACAGTAGCACAGGATCTGTCATTTCATTCATTTAATTTCTGATGAGCAGGTCTTACTGGTTCACTCTCTAGTTCTATATTCAGGGAAGAAATGTGAGTTTTCCTTATGCAAAGGAATCATGTGGCAATTCATTAATGTAAAAAAATTGGATTTTCTTTTTTACCATGATTGTTATTTTCCCACACCCATCCAGTGCGGGTAATGGATGTATTTGGGGATAGTGGTGGTGGCTGGGTGTGGGTAATAGAGCAGTGATATTATACTTCCAGGCATGGTTGGGTTCTGGAGTACTGAGCTCCCTGCAGGCAGAGAGAGAGACAGTGCAGGTGAAATGGACGGGGGGGTAATCATGTCTTGCTTGTGGGTTTTTGGCTTCCACTCGAGCCTTTTTACACGTGGAGCAGCTGTTCATCTCTGCGCGTGTCTGGGTGTTTACCGTGCTGAGGAGATGTCTCTCAGCCCTTCTCCTCACAGCACAAAGTCTTAATAACACAGGACCGGGAAGATGTTGGTTGCCTGGTAGTAGAATTAATGGAATGTTTTTTTTCTAAATAATAAGTGTTCTAGAACATTTGCCTTCAATGACCAGTAGTGATTGTTACATCAGCATTGGAATGTGCAGTTAAGAACATTCTAATTGCATATTTGTGACATCACAGTTTAAAAGGTTAATGCATCCAGTGTTTTTATTTCTGGTCCTCCCTGGACCCAGCACGGAAGGAGTGCTCCGGTGCGTTGTTTTTGTAAATGCGTGAATATGTTCCCTAACCGTTCAGTAGGGTCTTTAGGGCAGAGCTAAAAAAAAGGAGGAAGGCGGGTATCTGTAAGGAAGAGGCTAATCTTGTTCCTCTTTATCGTTTTGAGTCAGTACTCATGAATCTAATTGCGGTTATCGATGGGCCCTGGCAGGTTTCCGTGACGACTGGTGTAAGCTCCAGAGGTATCCCAGCATGCCACTGCCCCGGGGCAAAGGGTGACAGAGTCCCGTCTCCATGACACCTGGAACCACCTCCCCTCCCCCTCTCCGCCCATAAACAGAGCCACCACCATTTCAGTCCAAATCTGCCCCCACCCCCCCCACCCCCCCATATCCCTATTAGCTCATATTAGAGGGAGAACACCTCCAGGACATTTTATATCTTATATCTTTTTACAATGATTGTGATTTTGCCATGGTATTCAACAATGCCCATGTTTACCTGAGAGACCAGAGATTTTAGCGTGTGTATAGTGGAGTGGCCTGAAGTTTTTGGTGAGGATCTTGTAGACGTGTGTGTCCCCCGTTTCACAGGCAGGACCTAACCCCCGCCCCCCCCGCCCTCACGCCCCTGTCAGGAGGAACCTCACCATCCCTCACCACACACTGCACAAATCACATCCTAACTCATGCACATTATCCACAGTACACTGAACCCTATCTGTAGATAACATATGGGACAGAGAATATGAGGGAGAGACAGCCCCCACGCCACCCTCCCCACTAATGGCACAGATATAGTACATAATTGGGCTGAAAAGTGCGGCAGGATTATTTTAATACTTTACAAACTGTGACGAGGAAGGAAAAGAAGCCAGACTTGTTCTGGGGCTGCTGAGCGGAGCTCGTGATTGGCCACGCGTGTCCTCAGGTGACGAGGAGAAGGAGGGAGGGGTGAGAGAGAAGTTTGGGCTGCCCCTCCGGTTCTGTTCTTCTGTTCTCCACCGAAAGATGAAGCGCTTCATGCCCTTAAAGACCCTGTGACAAGGGGGCGTCTTTTCCGGTTTGGCTAAGGCTAATACGGACAAAAAACTGGAACTAAGAGCTGGGGAAAGAACAAACGGAGGGCAATGTCTCTGTCTTTTAGTGAAGCATACAGTACACAGTACACATGCAGTATCTTTCTCCCTCCCTCTCTCCCATTCACTCTTTCTCTCCCTTTCCCCCCAAGACACACACTCACACACTCAGCTACGAGCCCTGTCTAAACTCTTTTGTCTCCCTCACCCGATTTATTTATTTGTTTATTTTTTTGAAACAATCTCAATTTATTCTGGTCCACAAGGTGCCCGGTTCTTTTCCCCCCGAAGGTGGCGGTGCCAGCCGTATCCTCCAGGATATGCTGGCCTCCTGGCACTTTGAGTGGATACACGTGATGGTGGTAAGTTCGGCCGGTGTGGTGCGGTGTCTCTGGCTCATTGTCCGTCCGTCCGTCCGTCCGTCCGTCCGTCCGGCCCAGTCTGTTGCATTCGCTCTTCTGCCCCCCCCCCCCCACTGTCACCTCCCGGTTGTGAGGATTGGCTGTATAACACCCCTACCCCCCCCCCCCCCACACCCCTGGCCCCCTCTCTAACTGGACCGCTCACTTCTCTCACGGTCAGTTACCTACCTCCCCCCCCTCCTCCTCTGAAAATGACCCGTCGAATAACAGGAGAGGCTTGTCCGCTGTCCCGTGGCCTAACCCTAACCCTAACGCACTGATGTCGCCAGCGTGTTCCCGCTGTAACGCTTTTAACCCGCCGCAGGCTTTTCCGCTCCCCGGCTCACTCAGCTGGGGTCATTTTCACAGCCCTGCTTCTGCCCCAGAGCAAGCCCCCGCTCCTCTCTCTGGGAGTCTGATGTGATGTCATCAGAGTCGCCATTTTCTTTTATCACTGTGCTGAATGGTTTAGAGATGGCAGGCCCGGAACGTTCTGTGCAGACTGATACATCTGCATTTCCAAAGTACAGAACAAAATGAAATATAGATGATTAGAAAGCAATTGTGTCATCCCTCTTTTAAAGAGCGTCATAATCATACATATGCAACAATTAGTGGATGTGTTTTTTAATTAATCAAGATTTTCAGGTCATTTGGTTTTGCAGTGGTCATTTTGTTTTGCAGCGGTTATATTGCAGTATTAGTATTTAAGGAATGCCACATACACTTGTTGCAAAGGTTGGCACAAATCGTCCAATGTCATTTTGAGCAGCTGAGCCAAAACCAAAAAAAAAACTAAAGAATCGTTGGTGACTTTTCTGTTAAAGAGGTGACCCAATTATGACTTTACACCCACACTGCAGACATTTTTAGACATGGCTTCACCCAGCGCTATCATCTACATACACCCCTCTGTAGTCACTTCAGCGTTTGGGATCACATGCGAACTTGGTAGATGACTTGATACAAATAAGTATGAGCATGTTGTTTGTTGTGCTTTCTTGTTTGTTTGTTTTTTTGGACGGCCTTGTTTTTCGGGAAGCGGAGGGGGGTGGAGGAGGAGGGGGCGGAGGACAGGAATCCAGGCCAGGGAAGGATGAGAGTAATTGGGCTCCATTCATCAGCCTGGACACTGGGGGAGCGACCCGGAGAGGACAGAGGAAGGAGAGGGAGAAAGAGAGATAGAGGGAGGGAGAGAGGGGGAGAAAAAGAGAGAGATAAGAGAGAGGTAGGAGAGAGAGAGGAGGAGAAAGAGAGGTAGAGTGAGAGAGAGGTGGAGAGAGGGAGGGAGAGAGAGGGAGAAAAAGAGAGAAGAGAGAGAGGGAGGAGAAGAGAGAAAGAGGGAGAGAGACAGAGAGGAGGAGAAAGAGAGGTAGAGCGAGAGAGCGGTGGAGAGAGAGAGGGGAGAGAGGGAGGGAGAGAGAGGAGGAAAGAGAGAGGTAGAGCGAGAGAGCGGTGGAGAGAGAGAGGGTTGAGAGCCAGGGAGCGTCTCGTGGTGATGAGGTCACAGGGAGGCTGGCTGCGACCTTCAGGCTGATGGAGTGGAGGGGCGGAGACCTGAGGGGTAATGGGTAATGGGCGGGGCGTGGCGGGGGCCTGGTTATGGGTACGTGGGTGCCCCAGCTGTTGTTTTTTCCCCAGCAGCTGTGGGGAGGAGAGGTCAAACCGAAAATAATCCTCACCCCCCTGTCACCGCAGAGGTGTTTACGGCACATTTCTTTATTCATTACCGCCCCACCACCCCCCCTCTTGGGAGGTCAACTGTATTTTTATTGAGAGTCACAATTTACAAAAATGAGGGAAGGGTATAACAAAACAAAAAAATGATTTAAGCAAACAAACTATGATGAAACAAAAGACACAACAAAGAGAAAAATACTGATTAAAAAAGCACAGAGCAGATTGATATTGGGACAGTCCTAGACAGAAACTAGATGAGTAATAATAATAATAATAAAATGTATGTGGTACTTTTTAACCGCGCATCAGTGGTGGAGCAGCGTTGTCCTGCAGAAGCTCCAGCTCTGGGGCGTTGGAGTCTGACATTCCCGGCGTCAGCGCCCCCGGTCCCCCTCCGCTGGAGTCGGAGCGCTTCCACGAGCTCCCAAAACTCCGGGGCCTTTTGTGTGGCGGTAAACAGCTTGACGAGGGGGAGGACGTGGGGAGAATGGCGGCTCGGAGTTAAACAGATATTTACGTGCGTGTGAAAAGACAGGAGGGAAGCGGAAGAAAAACGTGAGAGAGATGTATTCCCCATATTCGCTCAAGGATTACTTGTGAAATAAATAATTTATTAAAAACCCGGCTTCAAAACGAAACATCTGCTGCCTTCATGTAACTCTGGCGAGGAGCCAGGCGCGCAGGGCAACACTGTAGCCGTCTGTATAACACTGCAGCTGTCTGTAGTATAACGCTGTAGCCGTCTGTATAACGCTGCAGCTGTCTGTAGTATAACGCTGTAGCCGTCTGTATAACGCTGCAGCTGTCTGTAGTATAACGCTGTAGCCGTCTGTATAACGCTGCAGCTGTCTGTAGTATAACACTGCAGCCGTCTGTAGTATAACGCTGCAGCTGTCTGTAGTATAACGCTGTAGCCGTCTGTATAACACTGCAGCTGTCTGTAGTATAACACTGCAGCTGTCTGTAGTATAACGCTGTAGCCGTCTGTATAACACTGCAGCCGTCTGTAGTATAACGCTGCAGCCGTCTGTAGTTTAACGCTGCAGCTGTCTGTAGAATTACACTGCAGCCGTCTGTATAACGCTGCAGCCGTCTGTAGTATAATGGTGCAGCTGTCTGTAGTATTACACTGCAGCTGTCTGTATAACGCTGTAGCCGTCTGTAGTATAATGCTGCAGCTGTCTGTAGTATAACGCTGCAGCCGTCTGTATAATGCTGCAGCTGTCTGTAGTATAACGCTGTAGCCGTCTGTATAATGCTGCAGCTGTCTGTAGTATAACGCTGTAGCCATCTATAATGCTGCAGCTGTCTGTAGTATAACGCTGTAGCCGTCTGTATAATGCTGCAGCTGTCTGTAGTATAACTCTGCAGCCGTCTGTAGTATAACGCTGCAGCCGTCTGTAGTATAACGCTGTAGCCGTCTGTAGTATAACGCTGCAGCCGTCTGTAGTATAACGCTGCAGCCGTCTGTAGTATAACGCTGCAGCCGTCTGTAGTATAACGCTGTAGCCGTCTGTAGTATAACGCTGCAGCTGTCTGTAGTATAACGCTGCAGCTGTCTGTAGTACAACGCTGTAGCAGTCTGTATAACGCTGTAGCCGTCTGTAGTATAACGCTGTAGCCGTCTGTATAACGCTGTAGCAGTCTGTATAACGCTGTAGCCGTCTGTATCTGTGGCTGTTATTGTTTCCTAATGGAGAACGCTCCTCCACAGAGATCCGGGCCTCTGATCCCGTGGCTTAATGTGGGAAGGGAAATGTACGAACTTTAAGACTGCGGTTCACAGCACAGAAATATGTCCAGATTTCGGCCTACAGCCCCTGAGGGATTAAACCAGGAGAGGTTCTATTCCTGGGGTTTGTTTGTTTAGTCCATACGATTGTCTGGGACACTTTCCGTTGAGACGGTTATGAACCCGTCACAGCAGACGAAAAGTTATCCCTCTTTTTTTTCTGTTTTAAAGCCAAGTGACCCCGGTTTTTTGGGGATTCGTTTTTCGGGTTCCTTCCGTTTGTTTTGTTTTTTGACTCCTCCGTCTCCGCGCCGCCGCGTTCCGCGTCTTGGTTGCACGCGGGTGATTCCGCTCACGTTCTCCTCCCCCGATCTCTCCCCCGCCCGCGACAGCGTCTCATCCCGCGGAAGAGCCGTTTGTAGGATCTGTCTCGTTTGGTATCCGTGTTCCACTTTCCCGTGTTTGTCGGCGCCGCCGCCGAGCTGCCAAAGAGAACTCAATTATTCGTGAGGGGAGCGGGAGAGAGCGCGGGCGCCGGGTGACGGGCTGAGGAGGGCGTCTGAACCTCGCGTCCTGCAGGAGCGCCAGGCGGCGCGCGTCAAAATCGGGATCGTCGCTAACGAGAAACACCTCTGCTCTCCGCCGTATCGTCAGGGGAGTTTCGAAAAACGATGTTTGCCGTGTCTGGATGTTAATGTTCACACCTCTCGCGCGTACCTCCGTTTTAGGATCTGTCTCACTAATGTAATGTTCCTACAGGCAGCCGCTGAGTACCGTATGTAATTGTTGCCCTAGTTTCCCTTTTTCTGAAGTTTGCAAACTAACTCGCTCCCGCTCCAGTACTTACAAAACACACTTTTTAAAAAGTTAAACAAAACGACACAAAGTAGAATTATTTTTTCGGAGTTTCTTGTCTCAGAGTCAGGAACAGGACCGGGCGGGCTGTAACGTGATACCTCCCTGGAACTGCTCAGCAAGGAGCTTTGGCAAAAAAAGTTTAGCATTTTACTAAAATTTGCTTAGTATTAATGAAGTATCGTCTAATTTTAATTGTAGTGCACACATTTTGAAAGCATCCGTGCCCATTAAAGTAATTGGCTGTCATTTTGATATACTTTTGAGAAAGCCGTATACCTCAGATAAACATCCAATTTAAAATGAATAAATCGCTATTTTTTCCACCCTAAAACTCTTTCCAGCACGGTATTTTTATGTGTTGGACGGTCCAGTCGGACAGGATGTCTGAAGTTACAAAATAAAGAATGACCATTTCAGAGGCCCACTGGGGCCCTTGCAATAGCATCCATTTTATGTACGGGATTTTATGTGGCACTTCAGTTTTTGTGCGCGGCTCAAAAAACGACAGGTGCAACTTAAGCACAGCGGTAAACGGTTCCAAATGTTTTAAGCGAATTTCGCGAACGGAGAAATTAAGCGGCGTGGAGCACGTTACTGTGTCAGTACACGTAAAACTCAAAACAGTCACCGCTGCTTTATAAAACATCGCATTTATGATGTGTCTTACACAGTAGCAATGTCACATTCATGGAGCTGTGTGAATGTTTTACGAAGGACAATTAAAAAAGTTTGAAATAATTTTTGTCCTTAATTTTTTTCAAATCTGCTTATGACTCATGGTGGCAGGACAATGGAGGGGTGTGAATGTTTATTTTAAATATTGATTAAACTGAATTGTCACGCAGGCTGCAGTTGAAGCCACCAGGCTTTAGAAGGACTACTGTAAATCTGAAACGTTTGGTGTAGATTTGCGGATCCTTAGCGCGTTGGTGTAGCGTCTCTCTGCGGCTCCCGGCTCTTGTAGCGCGGAGCTGCTCTAAGCTGTTAAACACACGTGCACAAACAAAAGAGCTGTTGAGCATCGGGCTGACAGTGCATCACTCATCAAACCAACCCCCCCCGCCCCCCCCATTCCAATCAGCAGCCAACGGTACGGAGCCGACCGTAAAAAGCTGGAGTTAATTGACGTCAGAAAGTTTCCCCCGTCTCCTAAAATGGGGAGCTTTTTTTTTTTCTTTATCATAGCGGTGGCTTTCATGTACTTGGCTGTGCTGAATCTGATTTATTCTGTGTACAAAACTGTGTGGCACCTTTGAGTGCACTGTTGCTTTGTTTTGTTGCAGACGCTGCTGTTGAATTGGACTAAACTACCTTTTTAGAGTTAGAAGTGTTCCAGGTTCCCTGGTAATGGGTTTTCCTTTGTACACAGCCTGGGAAGATAGTGTCTGAAGCTTGTTTGATTGGCCCCTTGGGCTGCAGAGGTATCCAGTTGTGGCGCACATTGATGATGTCATAATGACTGGGCATCTGCCCCATGGTCCTGAAATTCTACATTTAATTTGAACAAAAGATGTTGTTTTTCCCTTTCAGAAAACATACAAGATTGTACTTGTTCATTCTGCTTTTATTTTCGAGCAAATGCCTGCGTAAGTTATCATTTTTCCTTGATTGTGATGTGTGCTATGGCCCATCTGTTGGGATGACAGCCTACTTTTTCCTGGCATCAACAGGTAGCTGCTGTTTCAGCACCACCCTGTGTAACATAAATAGCCCTCCCCTGAGTAGCACATACCGCTGGGGGAATTTACTGCTTTACCACTGAATTTACCTACAGTCAGTCCGCTAAGTGGCTTTATGGGTTCTTAGTGCCCTATGAACCACTTTTTTGATTCACTGACCAGAGTAGCCTTCTGTAGTTCAGTGTACCTGAGACAGGTCTCTGGCGATAGCCTATAAGACCACTGATGCACCTCTACACAGCTAATGAAGAAACCAACAAGTGATGCATCAAAACTTTGAGCTTGGCGATCGCAGCAACGTTTTAAAGAACTTCGCGCGGACAGTGAGGGTAATGTAGAAGAATGTGGAATGGCTGAAATGGATGTTGACTTTATTTAATCCATCAACAATGACCTTTTGTCAGGGAAATCATGTTATAGCCTCTGTCCCCTCCGCTTCTCTGAAACGCAATTACTCACCAAGCTCCTTGTGTCACTTCTGTGCCAGGAACTGTGACTCCTTCCACAGTTACTGGAAACGGAGTCATCATTTTACCATCATTTAAAGTTTTCTTTCATGTATTTATTGAAAGTACTGTAAATTCCTGGCATCTGTGTGTACTGGTGCGGCTTTGTTCAGCTCTGTGTTTTTGGGAGACGGGAGGGGGTGAGGGGTTTGGGAGGTGGGGTTGGTGGGGCTTCAGGGTGTGAGGGCAGTCAGGGAATTTGCCCCCCCCCCCCCCCGCCACACACTCCTGTTTCTGTGTGTGTGTGTGTGTGTGTGTGTACGTGTGTGTGTGTGTATGTGCGTGTGTGTGTGTGTATGTGTGTGTGTGCGTGTGCGTGCGACACCCCGGCTGGAATTAAACCACAGTTTTAATTAACCTCTCCAGTGCTCCAGCTCAGAGACCGCGGTCGTCTCGCTGACAGCCCTACTCGCTCTCCTCCATTCATTATGGATAAATCTCTAATGATGTACTTGTGGAAAATTAATAGAAGGATTAATTTTTAAAAAGTTTTTTCCCTTTTTAAAAGTCTGCAGGAGGGAGAGTTGTTTAGCTTCTGAAACTTTTGCGGCGTCGACCCTGAAGCGTTGCACGCGGCTCACGCTCCGGTATCTCGCCATCTTCCCCCTCCCACTCAGGGTCGCACAGATACCATCGCCAGAGCGCAGGAAGATGCTCCAGACAGATCAGTCAATGGAGGAGGAGTGCGGGCGGGCCTCCACTGTGGCTGGATAAATTATGATTTGATTTAATCTCCGGTTTTTTCCCCCCTAGTTTTGTGTCCTTTTGTTCCAGTCACCTTTGCTTGCGGAAAGATCAAAGACGGGTTTTAGTCGTGAGAAGTGGAGCGCGGTGCAGGGTGAGAATTATCCCAGGGGGGGTCGGGCTGGCCTGTTCTGGCCCCCAGGTTTGGTGTAATTGAAGTGTGCCCCCCTCCCACCTCCAACTGCCCCCCGTTTCCCTTCATATCCCCCAACCTGCCCACACTCGCCCCACTGCTGGGCCACAAACAAAGCCCTCGCCCCACATACACACATACACACACACACACACACTCACACACACACACACACTCACACACACACACACACACACTCACACACACACATGCACGCACACACACACACACACACACACAGACACGCACACATGCACGCACACACACACACGCACACATACACACACACACACACACACAGTCACTCACACACACACACACACTCACAGACACACACACAGACATTCACACACACACTCATAGACACACACACACACACGCAGTAACGGCTCATTATGTGTCTGGGGTCCCGTGGCCGTGGTGAATACGGAGTTCCTGGTGTGGTGATGGTGAAGTGTAAATGGTCTGACGGCGGGGTTTGGCCACGGCGGGGTTTGGCCACGGTGATCTGCCTCCACTTGCCTCCCTGGCGGCCGGCGGCCTTAGCGGTAAAGAGAGCGGGATTATGGGAGCGCGCCGGGCGTAGGGATTAAGCCCCGCCCCCCGCCTGCGCTGTTTAATTACATCATCATTGTGTGACCGTGACTCCTCTCAGAAGAGTCCTGCATGCGACAAAAGCCCTGTCGTACGCCATCAAACGGCACACGGACTGCGCTGTAGGACCGACACGTTCATAATGACCCTGTCCCAGTAGCTGTGGTCGAAACGTTCGTTCAAGGACAAACGTGCCAAGACAGTGGTGCCACGGAGGGCCATGTGTATGCTGGGTTTTATTCTAGCCTGTGTTATTTCTGCCGTCTAAATAACAACTGTTGCTTATATTCTGTGCTTTAATGCAGTTAAATGCATATTTCTGAATTAGTAATTGGGATCAGTTAAGGTAGCGTTAATTGGTTGGAATGAGAACCAGCATACACACACGGCTATCTGTGGCAACAAGTTTCACACCACTAAACACTATGGTGTGTCCGACATGAAAAGACTCTCTCCTCCACATTATGAGAATTGATCAGTATTCCTGTTGTTTATTTTGCAGTAGGGCACACTCAGTAAAATGGTAGCCTATCAAACAGGCTAGCAGAATAAGGGAAGACACAGCTGTGGTGCTGAATCCCTGCCTGTTTTGGTTAATCTTTGCCATCTCTGGCCTCCGTGGAACTACAGGAAATAAAATAAATGCTGTATTATATCTTGGTATAGATTGTATTGTAGATTTTCTCTGCAGATGCCTTTGTCCAGAGTGACAAAGGCATATTTGAAAAATGATGCCGCTATTCAACTAGTTATTTACTGAAGACTTCTGCTGCCCTTTGTTCAAGGGTACTGCAAAACAGCAGTGCCCCAGCTCAGATTCAAACCCTCTGATTCAACACTAGCCCAGTGTCAGTTCACTATCACGACATCAAGGATATCCAAATCCGGTCCTGGATTTCTTTACTCTTTACTCCCAGGTCTGTGACTGATTGGCCGGACTGTCCTCACACCTGACTCCCAGGTAAAGGGAGGGTGGAAAATCAGCAGTTCTTGACCCTTGAGGACCGTGATTGGAGGAACAGAGCCCTACATTAATGTGAGAGTGCGCAAAGCTTATTTCCGAGGCTGAACCTGGCATCTGACTGAAGTAATAAGGCTGATATTCGGTAGACGCTGTGCCTCTTCAGGGCTTGGCTTGAGACCCGCTCTATTCTGTACATTTCCGGTTCTGTAGAATAACAGAGGGACACCTCTGTGTGATCTGCCTGGGTGGGGTCGTTTGGCTGACCCTGCAGCCGGTCACTCTTCTGGACACTGGGTGGGTGGGGGGGGGGACAGAAAAATAAGCTTCCCCTTCCGCCCGTATTATTGCAGCCTCCTGCCTGCTTATGACGCTCTCTTCAGAACTTCTCAGAACACCTCAGAACCCCTCAGAACACCTCAGAATGCTTCAGAGCCCCCCAGAACGCTTCAGAACCCCTCGGAACACCTCACAATGCTTCAGAACCCTCAGAATGCTTCAGAATGCTTCAGAGCCCCCCAGAATGCTTCAGAATGCTTCAGAATGCTTCAGAGCCCCTCAGAACGCTTCAGAAAGCCTCAAAACACCTGAGAACACCTCAGAATGCTTCAGAACACAGAACCCTCAGAACACAGGAAGTGGGAGTCCACCCATGGTACGAAGGGCATGTGGCAATGGTTTAGATTTCGCTGACCCCTGACCCTGCTCTTCAACCCCTCCCCCCTCCCCCACCACATCCCAATCCTTTTCTCATTCTGCCCCTCCATCAAACCCCCCCAACCTTCTCTCTGAGCCTGTTCAAAAACAGCCCGGCACATGTACGCAGACCTCATGTTTTAATCAATAATATAAAACAGATGGGGTGGGTGGGGGGGTCAGTGAGTCTTGTAAAATATTTGCAAGGAAAAATAACCCTAGGACACTATGTCTAATTATATCTGTTTGTCTTGCGCTGTGTCAGGGAGGGCATGTGGCTTCAGTGGCCGTGCTGGAATTCATTTCTCAAACATCTGATTGTACGCTGAGGGAGGGGGGGCGAGGGTGTGTGTGTGTGTGTGTGTGTGTGTGGTGGGGTTATGCCTTGTCAGAGGTCTGAGGAGACAGGGAGAGGGATCGGATCTGAGTTCATTTCGATTGTCTATCTGTATCAGGTTCCTCTTTAAAACCAAAAGGTATTATTCACCTTTAAAAAGCAGGTACCTTCCTGCAGTGTGACATCCCACACTGAGCTCTGTGCAGGGGTTCATAGAAAACATTCAGCAGTCTTCCCACCAGGGATGTATTTGTTTCTGAAGTATAACCTATTAGAGATTTTTCTTTCGTGTTGTTAACTTTGCAGTTAGATTAGAGATAAAGTTCAAAGTGATTCATTGTAAGAGTTAGACTTTTGAAGCCGCACACAGCTCAGTGCTGCCATGCTAACTCTGTTCGCAGAGGATTCTGGGAAACTATCAGGTGAAGCCGTGTTCCGTGGCAGTGTAGAATGTTTAAAAACAGAAAGCTTTTGCTTTTAGCTTTTCGAGTGAGGAGGGAACACCACATTGTGCTCCCAGGTACAGGTACCTATTCTTCCCCTCTTGAGGTAACATTCACCTTGAACCTAACAACTGAAGGCTGAATCTACTACTCGTCCTCATGTTTCTTTAAAATGGTGTTTATGGGGTTGACTTGGGAGTCACAAACACACAACACTTTTTGGAGAGTTTGCAAAGTAGTCCTTCAGATTAAGCACAAGATGTCAGAGTTTTTTTTTGGGCTTAATTCACAGTGAACAGATTGGACCTTGCACTCGTTAAACTTACTACTTCATTCAGAGAGACCTGAGCGTCAAGAACAACGGCCATTTGACACCTTCGGGTTGAGACAACGGATGGCCAACGTGAAGCTGTACCGTCATCTTCATGACTGAATGGGTTTGTGGTGTTCACACAGGAGGGCCTCAGATGGCATAAGGAGGAATGACGAAGAGGGTTCAAATGTCTGCTGCTTCTAAACCTAACCAGGCCCTCCCCCCCCCCCTTCCCTAATGTGTTTAACCCAACCTAATGTTGAGCTGATGTTAGCCGCTGTTCCTGTCCCCACGTCTCGCTCTGTGCCCTGTCCACTAACATTTCATCGGTCTCGACACACTCCTGTTTGTCTGTGTGTCCTGCTCTTGTGGTGAGTACGTGTTCCACTGACTGCAGCCTCGTCTGCTGGTCTTGTTTTCAACTGCCCAAACTCAAAACAGACCGGTTGTGATGTTTTGTATGAAAATGATGATGAGTGTGGAGATCATTCCAGTGACAGCTTGATAGTGTAACAGTGTAAAGAGTGTCCTTGGTTTTTGGTTTGGGGGTAGGTGGGGTCAAATGGTCATATTTTCCTCATATTTTCTCTTATTTTCTCTCCCTTCTCTATCTTTCCCATTCTCTCCCTCCCTCCCTCTCTCCTCCCTCTGTCTCAGGACTCGGAGAGAAAGGGCTTCATGAACAAGCTGTACGCCATCCAGGACGTGTGCATCAGTGTACAGAACGCGCTGGATGAGGTGGCCTCCTATGGAGAGAGGATAAAGAAGTGAGTCAGGAGCTCTTTCGTTGACCCCGCCCGTGCCCGCCCTCGTCACCACACCCCAGGGCCGTGACTCTGCCAGCCTACAGCACTACGTCACGTCACAAGAGCCACGCCCGCATCACACTGCTCTCACACTGTCTCACACGTCACCGAACCACCACATTTATCAACACGCCAGTTCCCACTGAGCAAAAGAAAGAATTTCCACATCTAGATGGGTGGAAATGTGGGTCGAGAGACGTTTTGACATGAATGAACAAGGTTAACCCTGATATAGCTCAGGTTTTACCTGGATATAACCTTGCCATGTCCTAATCTTTTACTTTTCAACCAAATATAAATGACTTGACGTTGCAACCTTGACATTCAGCCTGCTCCTGAATCAGACCTGAAGATGAACTTATAAAGGCTTATAAAGCACTGGAAATCATCTGCAATTACGTGCATACGTTATTATAGCTCCTGGAATTTCAAGTTCATCTACTGCAGGTCATGTCTGTCAGAGATTCTGAGACGATTACATTAAAAATAGGAACATGTCAAAATTGCTTTTCAGCTGTAGCCCGCCGTTTGATCTACGCAGATTGTTATTAATAAGTGTGTTACACTTTCTCCTTGGTAATCCTGGTAAACCAGAACTGGGTCAAATACAAAATTATTTTGGATTCATATACTTTTCTGAGCTTGATTAGTCTTGCCTGGTGCAATTGAGCCAAACAAGAGGGCCAGAAGGCTGGGTTGGCACTTTAGACCGGAAAAGCTCAGTAAAGCGTAGAAAGAGTAGAATTATGTATTACGTACTGGTACACTGTAGCAGCCCTGGGACTGACCTTGAAGGCAGGGGTTTATTTTAAGATGGCCGCCGCGGGCCTCTCTGAGGAGGGAGCTGCTCCAGGAGGATTGTGGGGTGGCTGAAGGGCAGCCAGTGAGCGGAGTCCCGTGGTGCGGGAGGACTCCCGCTCTGCACAGACGTGCCCCGATCATGCATGTTCGGACACGGTCCCAATATGCCAAGCATGTCCCGTACCCCGGCACGGTCGCCTGCTAGGATAGCAGGGGGTCAGATGCCTGGGGGGCCCGGGACCTAGAGACGACCCCCTCCCCCCAACACCGCTGTCCCCTGTCCGTCTCTCTACAGCACTTTTAATTGGACCGTGCCTTTCCTGATCCCTCCCCCTTCTCCTGTCCGTCTCTCTACAGCACTTTTAATTGGACCGTGCCTTTCCTGATCCCTCCCCCTTGCCCTGTCCGTCTCTCTACAGCACTTTTAATTGGACTGTGCCTTTCCTGAGCTGGCTGGCCATCGTGGCTCTGTGTGTGGCTACCGTGGTCATCTACTTCATCCCCCTCAGATACATCGTGCTGGCCTGGGGTGAGTCTGGAGGAGAATTACTCTGTCTCTGTCTCCCTGTATCTGTATCTACTGTATCTGCCACTCTGTCCCTCCCTGTCTCACTGTCTCTAGATAGATATACCGTACTGTAAATGTGCTGTAGATAGTTACAGTAAGATACATGGAGGGATGGATTGATAGGTGGATAGATAGATGGATATTGCAGTCGTTATAGAGCTCATGAACTAAAACAAAGCAGTACAACAGTACTGGAGTGATAGCCACCACACAGCTGTGTGTATGAGTGTGTGTGTGTTTGTGTGTGTGTGTGTGTGCGTGTGTGTGTGTGTGTATGTATGTGCGGGCCTGTGCATGTGAGTGTGTATACTTCTGTCTGAGTGTGTGTGTGAGTGAAATGGTAATTGGTACTGCAGGACAGAGACATGACTACATGGGTGTTTTGAGCAAGGCCTTTGATGGTGGCAGAGCCCTGTGATCCCCATGTGAACAGCTGTACCCCCCCCCCGCAGGTGTGAATAAATTCACCAAGAAGCTGCGCGACCCCTACACGATCGATAACAACGAGCTGCTCGACTTCCTCTCCAGGGTCCCCTCAGATGTCCAAATGGTAGGCACTCTCGCTCTCCCCCCCCCTTCGCTCTTAACGCACTCCCACCAGCAGCTCTCGCTCTCTCTCCCCATCCCCTGAACACACCGCCGCCCGAAACGCAATGTGCCCAAGATGGGTCCTGTGGGGTACTATTACAGTCGCAATCCACACCTCCGCCATTTTACACGTTAGTGGCGGCAGTAACGGCCCGTGACAGGCACACTCACCCACACACCTCGCCTGTGTGGCAGAAGAAGCTCTTTACGACGGAACAATTACCTTTTGTACAGTGAGCCCACACGCACGTTAGTTAGCTCCGTTAGATATTTCTTCTGTTTCGTTTTCATACTCATCGCCCGTTGGAAATTAGCTTTAGCTACACATCAGGCACTTGTTAATTACGAACGCGCCAATATTTAATTGTATTTATTTTTCCTCTACAAATAAACCGACATAAAGCGGAAATTAATACGAATAAGCAAATTAATCATTCCTCGTGCATTTTGCTCTAATACTTTTCTTCAATTTCCTTGATCATCACCATTATCTTTTATTTTCCCTTGGGCATTTTCCGTAATGTAAAGGCTGCGATTTAATGAAACATTTCCCCCCCCCGTGTTATTTGCTTTTCCCGACCAGCCTTCTGCTGAATTGCAAATTGAATTGTAAACAGAGGCGAGTCACAGATGCTAATTGTATGACTGAAGCATTAAGAATGGGCAGAAAGTGTTAATTGGGGTGTGCCGTAGTTAGTGCGGTGTGTGCACAGAGTCCTGGCCTGTTCTGCAGCTGTTACGTGAACTGCCTGTATTTCTCTTTAGGTAGTTTGGGTCTTTAGTCTTTAAGTACATTTACAAGCCCCCGTTTTAACTGTGTGCTTTTGTATGAGCGCCGATTTATCGGTACCTGTCAAAGTTTTTCAATAAAGCCGTGTTGTTTTTTTTAGCTTACAAATATACTGTACATGTCCGCGGAGTGTAACAGAAGAGTTTTACTGCGTCTTAAACTACAGCCGGCTTTTAATGTGTTTATCGTCCGTGCAGTAGAAGTCGACGCTCAAGGCGGAATGATTATGATTGAACATAAACAGTAAACGACCTCAGCAGCCTATGGTTTATGTAAGGTTTGTGTCCGTGGCACTTGAAAGGTTAACCGCAGGACCAGCCTGTTCACCGCTGCAGATTTCAGTACGGAATGGGGCTTTGGTTTAAGCCCAGTTTGCAGTAATAAATAGTCCTGGCCGATTAAGCCCCCCGTGCCCCCTCTGTTGCCGAGCGACACGGGGTTTTAATTCGGCAGAGATGCCCTGCCACACCAGCGAGGCTCACGCTCGCCTTTGATCAGCCGTTGCCCGGCAACACTTTGATCTTTACAGGACCATAATCCTGTGGCTTCTGCAGCTCCCGCTGGGTTTTTTTACACGCCTGTTTCTACGGCGACAGGTCGCCCGCTCCCAGCGACACGAGGGGGAGGGGCCCTGCCTCTCGCACCTGGATCCGGCCGGACCGGCAGGTAGGGGGTTTTATGAGCCCTTAACGAGGGGGGAGGGGTCCAGTCGCTGCCGGCTAATCGGGGTCCAGGGGTGGGGCAGGGCATCCCTGAGATTCCCCCCTCCATCAACAAATGGTAAATGGACAGCATTTATATCCAAATAAATGTTTTATCCAAAGTGCTTCTCATTCACCCATTCGCTCACACAGCAGGGTGAAAAGCACCAATCAGCTCATTGGGAGAGATTGGTGGTTATCTCTTGTTCAGAGATACTTCACCACAGGGCGGGCAGGGCAGGGGATAAACCCGACAGCCAGACAACTGTTCTTACCTCCTGCTAACATCGGCAACAGTGTCCAAAACAGGCTCCTAACTACTGTGTCCTCAAAACATGTACTGTCTGTTCAACATACTGCCTACTGTTCAGTGCGCGTATGTGATGTGCTCCTGAATATACACCATGAGTACACTAGAGGAGAAAGTTGTTTAGTAGGTGTGTGTGTGTGTGTGAGCAGTGGTAGCGTAACATAGTGCTTTGGGGACTGGGCTAAACTAATGTGTTTAGTGTATGTGTTTGTGAATTTATAGTAATTGAGCAGTGTGGTTGTGGTCTGGGGTGAATGAGGTTAAAAGCTGGGCGGGGCCTGATGATTGACAGGTGCAGGCTGGCTGTGAGCAGTGACCTGTGGGCCCCTGTTGGCCCCCCCTCTCCAGGTCAGGCCTCAGCATCGCGGGGGTTTGTAAACGACAGCGCTACACTGCGCTGCTGCAGTAGAGCTCAGCCCTTGATTGAAAAGAACCCGCACATCGAAAAACATGCCCTCCAGAGAAAAGCAATGTTTTTACCGTTATTACATTTTATCCAGTTACGGGTATTATAGACATCACACAGATTGTTAGCAATTGCCTTTAAAATGCATCTTATAAAGTAAAGCGCTTTAGCTTACAATAGAGTAACCCGCTTTCTTTAGTCAAAGTGATTCCTTTATGGTCGACAACTTAACATAAAGAGGCCAGCATCTATAATCAACTTAAGTATTTCCAACCTGCCATTCCGGAAATTTCTGTCAACAAGCCTGCTTTATGGCGCCGTTAGCCGTTTGAGCGGGAGAATGCGCAAGCGAGCGACTGGCAATTTGCATGCCTCGGGCTCCTTTATGGCGGTTTAAGGCGCATATTTCAAACAGTTACACGGCAATTCAAGAGATTGTTATTGCAGTTTGCTGTTGTGCTCATATTTTTTTATGAAAAACCAAGCGCGCCCGTGGAAAAGAATGGGTTTTTACGACTTGCGCATTGTCCCCGGTTGTGCGGGGTTGTTACGGATTGACGTACAGGTACAGGACAGCGAGGGCAGAGAGGTCAAAGGTCACTTTGCGGGCGTGTTCCCCGGGCGGGCTCGACACCCGGCGTTCCAAAAAGGGCGGGAGATAAAAAAATATACCGCAGGCTCCGTTTCGATGTTGGAGCTTCTATTATCGGCACAAATGTGTAAAACAAGCAATTAGTCCGTATCTCGCTGCTCGGAGAACTCTCCGGAAAAACTTTTCAGTTTTGTTTTCCGTCTCCCCGTTTTCACCTTGACGTGCTTTTCCCTCTCTTAGCAGTAGATGTGAAAGCGATTCCTCCCGTCTGTAAAACCCTCTCTGTCTCTCTCTCTCTCTCCTCTGTCTAATAGCCCTAATGCTAGGCTAGGCGTCACAGGAGATGAAGCAGCCCTCCTCCCTATAAACAGAATAGCATAGTATCATTAGAAATGTTCGCCTTTCATTTACTTATTTATATTTGCCTAGTCTCGCTGCTATTGCTACTTTTAACCAACCCCCCCCCCCCCCCCTGCCCCCGCTCTCCCCCCCCGAACGGGGGGAAGACAGCTCGTGCCTCCGCACATGGAGTCCCGGGACAGCGGCTGACACCGCTAAACGAAACGCTCTTGTTGGCGGCGCCCCAGCAGAACGACGGCTTCAAAGGCTGTTTTTGTAGCTCGACTGTCAACACGGGGAAACGGAGGTGGAGCAGGCTCTTCTACCCGCTCTCCGGCGAAGCGTCTTCGCCCCATCCGCTCCCTCCAAATTGCTATCACACCGCAGTCTCCC
The DNA here is from genome assembly GCF_963514075.1 of Conger conger. NCBI lineage: Eukaryota > Metazoa > Chordata > Actinopteri > Anguilliformes > Congridae > Conger > Conger conger. The sequence continues at coordinate 19,402,392 of NC_083770.1, read as the reverse complement.
GTTTTCCGCTTCTCGTTGCTACCCTTCCCTCTTTTCCTCTATTCGTTTACTTGTTATTTTAGCGAGCTTTCCGCCGTTACCCTCCTCAGAACAGCTAGTCCCTCGCATTGAAAAACCAGGGGCGAATGCCTGCTTCACTGTGCCTTCACCTGTAAAAGGTAGATGATTGTATGTTTTTAAATGTAATTTTAAAAGGCCCATAACCCTTTTGATTAGGGTGTTTTTTCTCTTTGCATCCTTACTGTTAGCATTTATCACATAGATTTCAATCTGGCCTCTGTGACATATGAACTTGAGTGTGACATATAAACTTATAGTGTTTTAACAGAGAATTCCAATTTTAATATAAGTCTGAATTTTAAATTCTAGACCCGACCAATGGAGTGAGATCCAGATAAGATAAAGTGGAGGGCATTGTCCTTGGCTGTTTAGTTCTATCCTACTATCTGCATGTGGTGTGAACGATTTGATCTTTTCTCAGACGAGTCTGGAAATGTGATATTTATTTGCCCCATTAAACTGTCACTCAAATAAGTGTTCCTCCGGAGGGAGCCGTGAACAGGAATATTGTGCTGAATGTTGAGTCTGACCCCAGAACATTTACTATTATCATTACTATCAATCTGACCTGGTCAAAGGCCTAATTGTTTTGGATTCAAATGCTTTTCTAAACTTTACTGAGTGTGTCTGGTGTATTGGAGCCTATGATGTAAAAAACAGCACCTTCTGGTCCTCTTGGTTGGGCAATTGCACACGGCAAGAACAACTGAGCACTGAAAAGTTAGAAAAGGTCTGTTGATACTCTGTATATTATCCCGCGGGGGAATGCTGGGTATTGAGATGACGGTGACTGGCCATGGCTGCTTACTGTATGTCATTCCTGGTCAGGTGACCAAATTGTAGAATTAGACCGAATGAGAGTTCAGCCACTTTTTTAGGCCTTTTTCAGCTTTATTGGACAGTATATATTATAGACAGGAAGAATGGGAGCGAGAGAGAGGGGAAGACATGCGACAAATGTCGGACTCGAACCGCCGACGTCGCGGCTCACAATGAGCATGCGGTCAGTGCTCTACAGGCTGCGCCACCGAGACACCCAGCCACTCCTCTTTTAATGAAGTTTATTTTTCTCCTCTGTTGTTCATTCAGTCTTACGTGTCCATCGTGGTCCGGGGGTCTCAGAGAGGCAGCATTCTGACGGGCGTATAAATCACCCTGTCCGGGCCCTGGGGGCTCGATGTAAAATGCAGATATGGGATGGGGTGGAGAGAAGGCGCTGCGGTGTGCTGTGTCTCCGCTCTTTAACGGGCCTCCAGGTGGAGGATGTAAAGCTCCACTCCGCCGCGGTCACGCGTAGCGTCACTGCGCCCAGATGGACGGTATAACGCTGCTGCTCCGGTCTGTTTCAGTTTAGCTTAGGCAGCGCTGTGAACAACAGCAGCGGAGAAGCTGCTGTCATCGGCTGCGCTCCTCAGAGCTCCCCCCCTCCGCTGGGCTCATCACGGGCTTGCCCACACATCTGCACAGGTGTCTTTTATTTTTATTTTATTTTTTGGAAACAGGGTCTAGTATTGTGGTCTACGTGTCACTGTTGTGGAATGTAAATTGGGTATTTTGTATTATGTCTTTCTAATAAGACCTATTCACCTGTGCAGTTATAAAGATCCAATGTACAAAACACCGTTTGGATCTTCTAAGCTGCACAGACCTGAGAAATAAGGTAGACGTTGTGTTTGCGTTACTTCTCCCTGTAGCAGAACTTCCTCCTCCGGTTGGTTTTCACCCTGCCCCCCCCCGCCTTCCTCTCGCCCCCCGCCCCACCCCACCCGAAGCTCGTTCCCGTTTTGTTTGTGCGACCCTCTCCCTCGCCTCCGTCCCAGCTGGAGGGAGAGGTCGAGGGCTCTCTGGCCGTCCCAGCGTCCTCCTCTGCGTCACCTGACGGGCCGCCCCCCTGTGTGTGTGTTTGAACAGGTGCAGTACCATGAGCTGAAACCGGACCCCAGCCAGAGCCCAAACAAAAGGAAGAAAAACAACCCTGGGTAGGACAGGCCTCTCCCCCGCCTGGGAACTCTGGGAAGAGTGGGTCCGGACCAGCTTTACACCCCTCCCTCCATCCTCTCATCCACCTCTCGCCCCAAGCGTTTTATCCTTTCATCCTCTTTTCTCTTCGTTCTTCTTCTGTAAATTCTGTACAGGCTCAAAGTGTAATTATCATTGTAAAAGAAGAGCAGGAAAAACTTTTAATTGCCATTATTTACGCCGTTTGTTTGTTTACTCGTGATGGCGGGCGCGTGGGCGGGCGAGACGGAGAATTGGTACTTGACCCCTTTCAGAAACGAACGAGCGATTTTTCAGGTCGCGGTTTTATGCCGATGTAAAATCGCGACTTCGACCCCCAACCCCCCATCCTCCCCCCTCCCTCACTGTGATCCTTCAGAACAAAACGCACCACCGTGTCCAACGCCGGGTTCAGCCGAAAGACAGACGTACCATGGCGACAATCTGCTCCCAAAACAAAGTCAGCGGTCAAATGCCAGTTTCCCCCGTCCCAACACGTCTGTAGAGCTAGTGTGGCTGCACAGAGGGCCCTGGTCTCCGCGTCTTCAGCGGGAGTGAATCTCAGCTGGGTCTGCTCGCTGCGTGAGCGCGGTAAACGTTCATTAGAAAGTTAGAGAAGGAATGAAAGGGAATGTAGCTGAGGCCTATGGCGTTGTACTACCCACAGCGACGGGGAGGCAGGGGGAAACGGTGCTTTCTTCCCCTCCCGACAGTGACAGCCATACCCTCTGGTCTGCCATTGTTCTTCAGGATTCCTCACGCAGGAGATGAAACTAGTTTTTCTTAAGTAAATGATAACAGGAATATATATATTTTAAAGTATACATAAGGGCTGTGTTTTAGAATTTTAACTTTTAATAACAGTTTAAACCCACACACAAACACTTCTGTTACGCGAGCAGGCCTGGGTTTTACAAATGAGCCGCCGGTTCAGCTGGAGTTGAGAAAGCAGCGCTGGTCATCGTTGTGACGCCCAAGCCACGCCCCGCTGCTCCAGAACGGACCGGCAGGGGGCGATAGCCACGCCCCGCTGCTCCAGAACGGACCGGCAGGGGGCGATAGCCACGCCCCGCTGCTCCAGAACGGACCGGCAGGGGGCGATAGCCACGCCCCGCTGCTCCAGAACGGACCGGCAGGGGGCGATAGCCACGCCCCGCTGCTCCAGAACGGACCGGCAGGGGGCGATAGCCACGCCCCGCTGCTCCAGAACGGACAGGAAGGGGGGCGATAGCCACGCCCCGGTGCTCCAGAACGGACAGGAGGGGGGCGATAGCCACGCCCCGCTGCTCCAGAACGGACAGGAAGGGGGGCGATAGCCACGCCCCGCTGCTCCAGAACGGACAGGAGGGGGGCGATAGCCACACCCCGCTGCTCCAGAACAGGCAGGAAGGGGGCGATAGCCACGCCCCGCTGCTCCAGAACGGACAGGAAGGGGGCGATAGCCACGCCCCGCTGCTCCAGAACGGACCGGCAGGGGGCGATAGCCACGCCCCGCTGCTCCAGAACGGACCGGCAGGGGGCGATAGCCATGCTACGCTGGCTGTCCGTTCACACAGGAAACCTTCTCTTTCTGCCGCGTTTGATTTCTTTCAGCTGCTTCTCCGAAATAGCCCGGCTCCTCTTTTGACGAGCTACCAATGGAACATTCCGGAAGCCCAACTTTCCACTGGCTTTTCCAGACCACTTTGCATGACGACCTTTGGTCATCCCCCACCAAAAAAAAGAAAAAGAAAATGTTTTTAATGTGTCGTGTTCTTGTACAACGTCTTTATTCATTTCAGATGAAAAGGAAATGTTATGGCTAGGGTACTTGGTAGCAATGACATCTGCTTTTTCAGTTACTCGATAGCAGTCAGCGTCGGCTAATCTTCCTCCGCTGACCCGCGCTCCTGGATTGTAGCAGTGCTGGGTGCAGAAGGCAGGCTCACACACAGCCACACCGGCCGAGCCTGATAGAGATGTCATGGGGAGGGAGAGGGAGGAAGAGGGAGGAAGAGAGAGAAACAAGAATAAACAGAGAGTGTGTTGTTGTGTTATCACTATGCTTTGGCAATATCTATTTGTCATGCCAATAAAGCATTCGAATTTGGGAGAGAGAGACTGGGGCTGGGGCAGGCAGCACAGTAATCTGGTTTGAAAAGCTGCTTGTTCCCCTGGTGCGCTGCATTAGAGTACCCCCCCCCCCACCGCCCCACCTCACGGCCCTGAAACCCAACTTTGATCTCTTTGTGAGGGTGTTAGGGCTGAGTGCTCCAGTGTGTGTGAGCATGCTCTGACACCATCTTCACTGCCCTGTTAAAATGGCGGCCTCCCAGAAAGCCGGACCTCGGTGAACCTCGTCATGAAGTCATGGGGGGGTTTGGCAAGGGGACAGAGACGGACAGAAGGACAGACAGACTGACGGACTGCGAGATGATGCTCTGGCGCTCTGCGGTGGGCAGAGGGAGGGCTCTGTTGTTCCAGAGGACCCGGGAGCACGGGATTCTGGGCCATGCTTTTTCCATCCCTCTCTCTCTCTCCTCACTCTCTCTCTGTCTCTCTCCTCACTCTCTCCTCCCTCTCTCCGTTTGTTCTTCCGCTGCTCTTCCCTTTCATCTGCCCGTGAGCGAGGTCAGGCCACAGTGTGCGGTCTCTCCGGGGTTTTCCCGGGAGCGTCTGTGGAAAGATCACAGCGCTCCCAGCATGCCAGGACCATCCCGGCCTCCTCCGTTTTTCCCAGACGGAAAGAAAAATGGAAAATGGCGGCTGTTGGGCTCTTGCGTTACAAGAGCAAACACACGGGAAAGTACATCTCTTTGAAGAGCGCTCCTCCCCCTCCCCCAAATGATCCCGACAAGACAAAGAAAACGAAAAACTGCCCTCCCAGGAAGGATAAAAATATGTACGCTGGTTACATATAATTTTCCTACTTCTGGAAAGGGATGTATTTCAATTTAAATGTGTGTCTCTGTCAAATGTTTTTTTTGTAAATGTTTGATGGGTGTATCGTGTGCCGTCTTGCATCCGAAAGCTGATTTCATTTTATTTTTTAAATGTGCGCTATGTTTGCAAACAAACCAAAGTGAGAACTTTGACGAATCGCAGGGAAAGGATCTCGAGCAGAATGTATGTCATGGATGTATATGGGGGGGCATTTTCACTTATATGTATATAATCGCATTTTTGGTCCTTTTTTTGGTATTCAAACCATGTAAATAATTTAATGACTTAATTTATTACTGTATTTTATATGCTCATAACTGGGACATGTGTTGATGATCTTGTACAAATGTGTGCATTCCATTCTAGAGATCTTGGTTCTGCGGTACTGCCTGTGACATAATCACGTTCCATCACTAGCCAGGTTATTACTGAGAGAAGGGGAGGGGGAGAGAACAGGGCATTGCAGTGAGCTATGATATGTAAATTAAGTACCGTATAAAAAAATGCACCTGTTGTCATGCCGAAGGATTTTGGAAGAAAAGAAAAAGATTAAATTTTTATCACCTTTCGAGGCCTGTTGTCAAACTGAAGGAATGGTTTGAAGTTTTCTTGTGTGTGTGGGGGTGGGCATGTCTGTCTGCAAGTCTGTCTGCGTGTGTATGATTGTGTGTATAGGTGAGTGTGAGCGTGTGTGTGTACGAGTGGGTGGTGTGTGTGTGTGTGTGGTGTGTGTGTGTGTGTGTGTGTGTGTGTGTGGTGTGTGTGTGTGTGTGTGTGTGCGCGAGTGGGTGGTGTGTCTGAGTGCTTGTTTATGTGTGTATGTGTGTGTGTGTGTGTAGTGTGTGTGAGTGTGAGGACTGTGTGGTGTGTGTGCTAGTGTGTGGTGTGTGTGACCCACCAGGTTGCTGATTCCCCCCCCACCCCTATTCTGCTGCCTCCCCCAGCCGGTCGGGCGCTTTGATGAAGATGCCGGTAATGTGGATAGGCGATGGAGGGCCACTGTCAGCCCTCTGGGGGCCCCAGCCTCCAGACCCCGGCTCCTCTGGGCCGGATCCTTCCTCAGAGCGAGACCCCGGAGCGCAGGCTGAGGACCGAATCACCCAGTGTCCCTCCCAATCACACCCATAAGGGCTTTACTGCACCGAGAGTCTGGGAATTAATTAGTCTGTACCCCCCCAAATCTCCACTGCTCTGACGGGCCCAGCCCAGACAGCCAGCCCCTCCCGTCCTGGGTTTGAATCTCACCCCACCCCCAGAACTGCCTCTAACATTCTCCTACCCCTACCAGCCCCCCCCCCCCCCCATCCCGTCCCCTCTCCCTCCTGAAGTTCAAAAGGCTCCGTCTCCCATCAGGAGACAGGCCATTTCTCACAGCGCTCTGTCAGGCTCTGCCGAAACCTGGGAAGAGTCAGGACCTGCCAGAGAGCCCCCCCTCCTCGATATGGAGCACGGTAAGCTAGCGTTAGGGACGGCTCTGGTTTAAGTTCCTCTTCTCATTTCCTCTTTGCCAATGTCGATGGATAGAGAGGGAGGACACCCCAACATGCCGCGCCTAACGGAGAGCACGTAATAAAGAGAGGGTCACACACTATTAAACTAGACACTAAAAACACACACACATTCCATCCATACACACTGCTGTAAACTACAGACCCACTGTAAAAACACACACACACATTCCATCCATACACACTGCTGTTAACTACAGACCCACTGTAAAAACACAGACGTTCCATCCATACACACGGCCGTAAACTACAGACCCACTGTAAAAACACACAGACATTCCATCCATACACTGCTGTAAACTACAGACGAAATGAGCTCACATTCGTTAAACTGGGTGAGTAGCAACCATGAAATAACCAATCAAACTCAATGACGCCCCTCCTTTAAATGGCTGAAAACTGCTTTATTTTATTGAGAACAGGTAAAGCCAGTAACAATGGCAAAAGGGTTAAAATATAAATTAGCTTCAAATTTAAATATCTCTTCCACTGGTAACAGCAGCGTTGTCCAAGAGGTTTGTTTTGGCAGGAAAGATGCAACAGAAAATGTCAGCAGTGCTGCTACGTCACTGTATGATTACAGGTAGGCCATAAGCCTTCTCTAACACACGGTAGGCATAAACAAAAAGCTATCCTCTGAAAAGCATAGGGCTACACCGTGCAGTACGGCGTGTCTTCCAAATTTCAAGTTTAAGTGAGCAGCAGGGGAGGAAAAAAAATCCACTGAAACAAAACTATTTCGCAAAGCGTACAAAAGTGTGCGACGCAGCAGTGTGTTAATTTAACCGGCTCTGACGGCAAGAGCGATATCACGACCGACACCAAACCTCAGAATTTACCGCCGAGTCAGGATTCGCCGGCTCGTAGCGGGAGCCGGATCATTCGCGTCTGCTCCGCCGACCCGGTGAACGCAAAGGGAGACGTCTCCGGGATCCGCGTCTTCCCGAACCGATCAAAGCTCCCCCGCTCCCCGCTCCGCACCCAGAAGAAAACAATCATCGGCGCGCGGCTGTGTGTTCACGCCAGACGCATTCTGTCGCCAGGTTTACTTTAATATCCACCTCCGGTTATTGCACTGAAAAAAGTTAGGAATACAAATGACAATTCAAAAAAACCTGTATTTAAAAAAAGGGGGTGTTTTTCACGACGCTTTGTGAATAAGTTATCTGTACGGGTTTCCATTCTCCACATTTTGCTCGCTTTTTGGAAAATTGTCGGAAGTTGTGTTGGCATGCATTTTTAATGTGCTTAATGCTGCCTCCAGATGCCGTCTGTTCTTAACTTACAGAGCATCCAGCCCCCCTAGAATTGTAGCTACGCTGTGGCCTGGGAGACTCCTTGAACCTGGGCCTCAACATAACCGACTCTCTGGTCTAAAGGACAGACATCAGAGTCATGATGCCCTTTACTCTCATACCGTATGTGTGATGGGGAAGCCAACCGAACCACTGCAAAAAAAAAAAAAAAAAAAAAAAAAAAAGTATTTTAGTCTTGAAGTGAGACTTTATTTTTGTTCTCTCAAATATTAGCTTGTTTTAAGTTACTTTTTTCTTTGGCAAAGATTTCCAAATCTTTACATCAAAAGAGGAAATCAAATCTTGGCATCAAAGTGTCTCTGCTCGTCGGCACGATTATTGTCTTATTTAGCACAAATGTAATAGAAATAAGATTTTTATCTCAAAATATAAGACTAAAATACTTGTTGAGATTTCATTATTTTTTTGCAGTGACCAAATTTAAGAACAGATTTAGTGAAATAATAGGGTAGGCAGACTAGTAGGTAGACTAGTTAAGACTCCAGGGTGTTTGACCCTGGTACTACTGACCTTCCTGAAACCGTGCCTCCAGTTAATTAACCTCACCAGGGCTTCCTGGGTCTGACCTAGCTGCTGATTTTAAGGTGCGGCTCTCCAAGATCAGGGTTCGACACCCTCTTACACAGGTAAATCAGGGTGGAACACCCTGTTACACAAGTAACACACACCCCAAACCCCACTGCCCAATCCCCAGCAGACAGCATGATCACATGTTCACGCGGGTGCGTCTCCTAGCAACTCCCGCCCCTCAGACTCGAGCAGCTCCAGTTGGCGCATCAGGATGCGGGTGTGGCGCCCGGGGCAGTTTCGGATGGCGGGGGCGACCCCCTGCAGGTGCCGCCCCACCCCCAGCAGCGTCTCCAGGTCCTGGGCGTACCGGACGGACCTCGGCTGGGCCCACCTCTCCGTGACCCTGGGGGCGGAGTGGGCAGCCAGGGCGCGGGCCAGCTGGGGCCCGGGGGGCTCGTGGAACGGGACGTCCCGCTCCAGCGTGTAGCTGAGGAGCAGGCAGGTCAGCAGGCAGGAGCAGGCCTCCAGGAAGGGCAGGTCCCTGACCTCTGACCCCTGGGCGGCGTCCCCCTCCTCAGCGCAGGTCCGCAGCTGGTCCTGCAGCTCCGGGCAGGACACCAGGTCCAGCGCGGTCCTGCCTCCGCTGTCCCGCTGCTGCAGCAGGACGGAGCCTGAGGGAGGAGAGAGGGGGAGGCACGGTCACACATCTACATGACCTGAGGGAGGAGAGGGGGAGAGGCACGGTCACACATCTACATGACCTGAGGGAGGAGAGGGGGAGAGGCACGGTCACACATCTACATGACCTGAGGGAGGAGAGGGGGAGGCACGGTCACACATCTACATGACCTGTAACTGCTGGGACAGAACATAGAACAACAACAACACATAACAACATATAACATAACACATAACATTTCATACCTCGCACCCTTGATGACTAAAAGCCATTTCATCAACAAATGTGTTCCATACTGTATCAGCATAATTTACAGCTAAATCTAGTCCCACCCCCCAGTTCCCATAGAGACAGTCTATAGAGTTATAGTATTGCTTGTAGACTTGTATCCAGACTCTGATGATGTTGATAGGCCAGTGACTAAAATTAGATGATGGTATATTTGTCAAAAGGCAACAAGACCACATCAATTACTGATTCAATATTATTGATATCAATTTACCATAACCTCATTCACCAATTTAAAGAGTGCTGTTACAGCCGTTACTCTACTTACTGAGAGTACCATCATTGTCACAAAAATAAATATATATATAATAGAGATATGTCCATAAAAAGTAATTACTTGAAAGTTTGAGTGTAATTGAACCAGTTTAACTGATAGAGAGCTTGAATTCCCTAGAAAAAAACAAAAACAATAACTGAAGTCTTAAAAAAACAGACAGGAGTAACAACTTTACTTCAGTATCTATAGTTTAAAAAAGGCTGTCAAATCGGGTTAAACTGTCATACGCAATATGAATTTTATTTCAAAATTTTAAATTGTATATATTTTATAGGATTTATGTAATATAATTGACTTATTTCTCTATTTTATTTCACACTTCAGAACCCGGCATAGCTCCAAATGAAGCATTGATTTAATTTGATAAAGGACGAGACTACAGTCACTCCGCCGACAGAACTGCCGGAATTGGGTATTTATGGCTCCAGAGACGACATAATTTGACAAGTAAACAATGTGACAGGCGATCCTCCACATGAAAGACATGGAGCCATCGCTGTGGAAAAGGCACTCAGCCCACCAGTGTGGGGAAATAGCATCATGACACGCGGCGAGTGGACTAGCCAATTAAGGCAGCTCAACTGTCCAGAAATGGCAGAATCGCCGGGGTTCAGCGAAAGGACAGCGATACTGAAATGAGTATAAATAGTAACCACATTAACACACACTTATGCACACACACACACTCACACTAATGCCCACACACACACAACACACACGTATGCACACACTTATGCACACACACACAACACATATGTATGCACACACGTATGCCCACACATACACACACGTATGCCCACATACACAAAACACACGTATGCACACGTATGCCAGCACAAACACAAATCACACAGGTATGCACACACACACAACACACATATGCACACACACATGAACAATACACACATATGCACACACAACACACATATTCTCACACGTATGCCCACACACACACACACACACACACACACACTCAATACACACAACACACACACACGTACACACGCAGAGTACTTCCCACCCCTCTCGGCCAGAGACTGAGGCCTGTAACTCAACGTGCTAACGTGCTAACTTTTGTTGACACAATTACCGGCCGCACATCGACTTCCTCGTCAGGCAGCATTAGTCAATACCGATGCGGAGTCGATTGACCTGAGTCAGTACTGGCCTGTTAATATGCATCTCCTGCTCATATTCCAGTTTAAAGATGTCACAGTGCAGCCATTCAACCTGTATGGTACAGAGACGTGCGCGCTCTGTGAAAAGCTCGCGAGATTCATTACGGGTAATGCGCTTTAGGAAGGACTAACATTCCCGGGAGCGCGGTTATGACATCTCCCTTTAAACAATGACAACGCAGCCCCCAACCCCCCCCTCCCCTTCAAGGAAAAGTGTTTTCAGTGCCGTTCACACCCCATTTAGAGCCTTGGGTACGGCACACTGCTGTACAACTCCGCTAAGTGGCGCGGCCTTTGTGCCCGTCCCTGAGCTCCAAGGACTCGGCCATTTTGAAATGATCTTATTAATTATGCCTCCATTTTAAACAAGGAGAGCACTTCATTCACACACAAAAAAAAAATGAAAATAAAAATAAAACCGCACTCTCATGTCGAGAATTTCCCGTTCAGGGTATTTCTCTTAAGTGATTGCTTGCCTCCGGTTGCCCGTCAAACACTCGGTCGTGAAAAAAGAAGGGCCTTCTGTCGTTTGCGCTTTCTTTTCAACCTTTTTTCATCCCCCCGTTTCACATAAAAGTGCTTTACTGTAACAGGACCTGCTCGTGATGTCGGCAGAGCCGGATAGCTCTCTATCAAGTGCGACGAGACACTTAGTTTGCTTTCAAAAATCCAATCTCCTCAGCAAACTGCGCTCAAGGGCACTTGACTGCTATGACTACAGAATGCCCCCCCCCCCCCCCATCCACACCCCTCCCGTACGCGTGAGGCAACCGCGGCCCAACCGACACTCCGCTAAATCTGTCTGAAAGGTTTCCCGCGACTTTCCCACCGCCGCGCTCAATTCAATTCACTTTTATTGGCCCCCTCAAACTGCGGTGGGAAAAAACTCCCCAGCCGGCAGAAACGTGGGTGTGGAGGGGGAGCCCGTCCACGGTGCGACGGCAGGATGGATAAAACACAGACGTGTACAGAATCCATCACAGCAAATCAAACGGGATGGACAGCTTACAGTTATCTGGGAGAAATAGTAAAGAGTTTAGGGTCAACAATTCAACCCAGTACTGGATTCTAGGGCAGAAACTAACGACTATTTATGTGACTTAAAATAATCAATAAAATAAAAATGATTAATTGTATCGATTGATTGAATTTGCAGTTGAACATTTCAAAATGTATTGACACGTCTCTGAAGTATGATGTCTTACTGCTTTTCATGAATTGACTCATTATAGCTACTTTATTCTCTTGAAATAATATAACACCCACCAGTTACTATGACATTGTTTTTCACTATATACAATTTATCTATGCCTGTAGCTACATGCTGAAACAAAATGCCGAGATTATCCGACGGAGGGACTGCACTATGATTAGATTACTTGCGGATGCTTGTATTTGTGTTCGCCTGTGCACTGCGCAGTGTGCACATGGCTACTAGTTCATTAGGCTACGTGTTTATTAGGGTGATGGTAAACACTGGACATTGAAACTCTGAAATTTTAATTTGTTGAATAAACATTTATTTAGCAATGTGACTGATACAATGCGCACTAGTTAGATTAAAACTGGATGCGCGATGTATTTGTGTGTTAATTAAGTGCTCTCCTTGTTTAAAATGCAACTAGTTGTGGAGTTATACAGTAGCCTAATATTGCTAAAGTTATGCATAATGTTAAGTGACTAGAGCCGTCAGAACGCGGAAGTGGAAACAGGGCTTTGTAACGTTAGCGTAACTGTGGAGTTATAACAACTCCAACAGTCCAGTCCAATTCCAACAATTATCATGTATTTACTGTATTTACATTAATACGAGAGCTCAAGCTAGATTTCAGACATGACAATGTTACAGAGCTACATATTCATAACATGAGCAAGCTAGATAACCTAGCATCACAGCTCCTGGATCCTTTCTTTTAAAAGTGCACGTGCATGGCCGTCGTGCTGCTGGGATCTGCCATGTCGTCGTTGCACAGCGTGCAAAGTACCATATTATTGGGGTTTTTGCTTAAAGAATTCCCACACTCTGGATGCTCGGGTTTTTCGGATGAACTCTCTCCCGCACTCTCAGCTGTATTTGCCGCCGGCATGTTCAAGACAATACGACGCGTTGGTTATGAATATCCGAACCAACGAAATGACATGGTCATCGACAACGTGGACTAATCGTTGCAGCCCTATTGGATTCAAATACTCTTTCTTGTCTGGTGTGCTGGAACCTATGAAATACTATGAAAAGTACAAACCCCGTTTTCTGGTCCTCTGGGTCGGCTCAATTGCACCAGGCAATGCCCCCTAAAGGCCGCGGGGTTGCCGTGTCTGTGCTCACATTGGCAGACTGTGTTGGGGCGGCTGGTCGCCATTTCCCCCATCAATCCAGCATAGTGAAGTTTCTGAATCCAAAACAATGACATATTTCACACTGCACAGTTAATGTCCATGAATTGGAAAGTGAATCTGCCAACACACTTGTCTGAGACTTGCTGAAGGATGTTGATTAAGACCAGGGATGGTTTTATTGTTTACGGTTTCTCTTTAATAGCACAGGCCACAGGCACCGGGTTTTGGGTCACCGTGGGAGAAAATGCTCAGTTTAGGGTGGATTATGGGATTTTTCCCAACCTTAAGGAAGGTCTTAAGGAATGGCTTCCCAGGCCAAGTCTGCAGAGTTGGCCTCTCTTTAGGACACCCGCAGTCATCCCAGGACACTGTAAGAAACTGCCACGCGTCCGTTTGTCGTGATGAAATTTTTGCGCGGCCTTCAGAGGGCAGAACCCCGCGTCATGTCCCGCGCGTCTCGAAATGATGTCTTTCATCTCAGATAAACATTCCATAAATATTCAACAGAGGGGAGGCCATGTTCTGCACCTCCTTAAGACACGTTTTCTAAAAAGTGACTTTTCTCATCATCTCTGTTAATATTCTCCGCTCCACCGTGTCCTTCAAACGCATTTCAGAACTCCCCTTTTGTCAAACGGTGACTAAAGAAACGGTCTCGCCTTGATCACTGCAACGGGCTGACATCGCTTACCTTTGTACATTGTCAGAGCAGATTTTCAATAGTGCAGATTGGGGTCACAACAGACTTGTTTTGGAGGTTAAAAGTTTGAATTTTCAGGGCAGTTTTTGTATCACAGGGAGAGGGAAAAAGAGAGAGAGAGAGAGAGAGGGAGAGGGAGAGAGAGAGAGAGAGAGACGGGCAGCGGACCTTGATGAATGCAGGAGCAGGGAGATGGCCTCCCCCAGGACAACAGAATGGGCCGCTCTCTACTCTTCACTACTAACCCTAAACCCGAGAAGCACACATCTGTCTGAGCTTTACTGTATCCCCCTGTATCAGAGAGAGAGAGAGAGAGAGAGAGAGAGAGAGAGAGAGAGAGAGAGAGAGAGAGAGAGAGAGAGAGAGAGAGAGAGAGAGAGAGAGAGAGAGAGAGAGAAAGAAGGGGGGGCACAGGCAGGGGGAAACAGGGAGAGGGGTATGGAGAGAAAGAGGGGGACAGGGAGAGAAAGAGGGGGACAGGGAGAAGGAGAGAGGGAGCAGCGCCTGCTATGATATTGGCTCCTGCATCAGGCAGACTGATTGAAGTGGCTGCAGGTATTGGCGTGATGTGTCAGATACAGCACTCAGATAAATAAAACACCTGGGGATTGAGTGTGAGCTGGGGTAATTATGCGCTGCTGGAGCCGGCCCTGCCGGGGGGAACAGCCAGCGAGCCCCATCGCAGTCCACCCCCGTGCGGGCAGACACGGCAGCCCCCTGGCCTTTAGGGGGCAGGCAAAGACTGCAAATACGAAAGAGAGAGAGAGAGAGAGAGAGAGAGAGAGAGAGAGAGCCCCAGCTCCCTGTTGTCTGAAACAGAAGCGGAGCCAGGCAGGCTCAGAGCTGCACAGTAGAACACTTCATGTGATTTCTCTCTCCAGGTGACAGATCTGAGATATGTAAACCACACGGAGGCCAGTGGAGCCTCCTGCCCCCTGGAGTATAGCAGAGCAATATAACGACACACCGTGCCAAAGGTACGAAGCTGGCCGTGCCCTAACGAGATGGGAGAAGTGTGTAACGGGGCTTCAGTAATGTGTACACGGACCAAGTGCCCGTTACGTCACCCACTGACTATCCAGGGGCTTGTGAAAAGCAGTTTGGAAACCACAGAAGTCAAGTTCACCGGCGCCGCCTTGTTGTACAATTTGGAGCCAGACACTGCTCAGTAGGGAAGCCGATGTGGCTCCTCCACTAAGCGTGAGAGAATTACTCGGCGCTGACGCAAACGGTCTCTGATTCCTCCACAAAGTATCACTGTATTGTCCTAATGACACAATAACTAAGAATATTGGCACATGTGGAGACATTAGATGAAGAAAAAACACAGATTGAAAGGGTGGCTGGAACACCGGAACTGGAGCCAACCGCAGTGGCGCTACACAAGAATATCACAAAATGGCGGAGAGCAGCCAGAGATTAGAGGCAGTGGCAGAGAGGGGACCTGCCCAGGCATGTCTGAACTCCCCTGACACTGCAGACATGCCCACCGTGCCCACTTCTCCTGCACTGGCCCGCTGTTCATCTTTAAGGACGTTCCAACCCCTTAAATGTTCCTTCTAGGTGCGAGAAGTAGGAATTCCCAAACTTTCCTTCTTTTTTTTTTTTTTGGAAAGCATGACTGATTATAAATGATTGTCCTGTGGATCCACCTCTCCCCATCTGCCACATCTGTAACTGACGTGGCTTCAAACTGACATTTGATCAAGCAAGGACATTCCATTCACATTTTCCTGATTTCCCCATCTTCCTAGACTCCTAGACTGGAGATGGGAGCAGGAAAAGGACTAAGGAAAAGAAAAAGAGGTGAAAATAAGCATGTGGAACGAGCCCAGTGTCCTGACCAGAGATGCCAAACTGAAGTCCTGGAGAGCCACACGTCCTGGGGTTTCTGTGCTTTGTGTTTTCGGTATGCAGACAGGGACTAAAACAAAACATTTGAGCGATGAAACGCACCAAACCCCAACACGCTCTAAGGGCTGGACTCTCACAGTAGACAGAAGACAGTCAGTAAAATGAGGAGCTCTGATTGGTTGCATAGCCTGTTGTCATTATACAGTACCAGCTACCTCTCTTCCAATCTACGTTAGCACACCTGTTGTACTGCGTGCCTTGTACTGTAGTGTACAAAATCGTCATCGTGTTGGCCCGTGGTTGGCAGGCCAGGTTTTTGGTGATGAATATTTTATTTGCACTGATCCTTGGATGCTCGGAGGCACTTCCTGCAGGTAAACACACGGCTAAGGGAACACATCCAGAACATCCCAAGGACCCATGTGTGGTCTCCACTGCCCATGCTAGAACCTGGAAGACGTCCATCTTGTCATAGACCCAGCCCATCTGTTAGCTGGTTTGTGCCGACTGTTTGAAAAGGTGGGGATCCAAAATGGCTAGCAGTGCACGGATGGGCTCCACGACCTGACTCGCCAGTACTCTGCCAGTGCCTACCGGCCAGCAGACCCGTAACTGGTGCAAACATCGCTCAGACGGGGAGGGTTTTTAGCTGACCAGCGGTAATAACATCACATCAGCGACCCCAGCGAGAATCAGGGGTTTGCGGTTTGTTAAGATGCAAGACGTGTCTTCCTCCGATTCACTTTTGTGCGAGCTCGACTTGTTGGTGTGAAAAGAAGCAGGGGAGACATCACGTGCTTCGAGGATTAGAGTGCCAGCTTGTCTTTGACCCTCAAACAACGACAGAGGTTCTGGAGAGCCTTGCTGGGGAGCAGGATCGGGCTTTCCGAATCGGGAGAAAAGCAAGAAAAAAAGAAGAGTAAGAGTGAAGTACAGCAGAGGCCATTTTGTCTTTCAGTGTTTCTGTACACATGGTCCTGACCTTTCACCTCTATACACAGTCCAATATTACTGACTGGGTTACTGTAATTCAGACAAACTCGACCGCAGTAGCCTACAGCGGATTTGAACCCGAAACCTTTTGGCCTCATACCCACACACACACACACACACACACACACACAAACTCACACACACACACACGCAAGTGTTTCAAAGCCTCTTGACACCCGCCTACAGCAAAACATTATGTAACAACATTACATTTGTTCAGCCGATACGTTTATCGCGTGAAAGACCTCAAAAGCAATCCCGAACACTATAACCTGCCACAGTCTATTTTGCTAATTAAGTGCGGTTAAATGCTTTCAAACGGGCTATTTGTTGAAGAAGGATGTTTTCATTGTGAGCCCGGACCACCGTTACAGCGTCTTTTTGTTTCGCCGGTTATGAAGGACATCTCGCGTGCGTGTTTTAGAGATGAGTCACGGCTGCCTCTGTCAGGTTCAGGGCTGCAGCGAGGAGCGAGAGTGGGCTGTAATTATGCACGGCTCTTCTGCCTCTTCATTATCCCACAATCCTCCGGCTCCATTTCCTGCAGGGATACGACTTGGAGATGGCAACCTTGAGATGGCATTTTTTATTTATTTGTATTCAATACCTTTCACTCAATCTCGATAAGAAACAGGGGGGGGTGGGGGGTGGGGTGGGTGGGGAGCCCCTACCAAAAAGACCGTTACAGACACATTCCTTAGTCCAGGGTTATTGTAGTATAAAAGAAGCCTTGATATCAAGTCAAACACTACCCAAGGCCAGCGGTATTACCAGAAGCGTCCTTTGCCGGAGTGTTTAAAAAAGCCCCTACAGGAACCTTCAGACCTCAAAGCACCGCCGTGAATGCAAACACATCCTTGGAAAAAAAAACGCAACTCCCCCTGTCAGCGAGTGAACAGTGAAACCTTGAGCGCCGGCTCTGGGAGCACAAAGAGGAGGGATGGGAGTCAGGGGGTTCAGACTCAGCTACTTCTTTTAGGAGAGGGGTTGAGATGAGAACTCTCGCCCGTTTTTAAACTCGCAGACAGAGTCGTGGGAAACCAGGGGGGCTCGGAATAGGCCCGAAGCCTGAAGCCTTTTGAAAGGCAGCCTTGAACACCCGTCTACCGCTGCGACGCGGATGCTGGGAACGCCGGGAAGGGCGCGAGGCTGCCCCCACCCGAGTCTGCTCGGAAGCGCGCGGGACTTTTTTTTTTTCCCGGAATGCCGCCATCGCCCATGCAGAACGGGGACTGCTGCCTCAGCACGGGAGAAGAGCCTGGAAAATCACAGCCATCAATCACCGTCACAGCCCGGAGAGGAGCGGGAAACACACACACACACGGAGAGACACACACACACACACACACACACACACACACGGAGAGACACACACACACACACACACACACACACATGGAGAGACACACACACACACACGGAGAGACACACACACACGGAGAGACACACACACACACACATACAGACAGACATACTCACACACACACGGAGACACACACACACACAGACACGGAGAGAGACACACACACACGGAGAGACACACACACACACACACACACACACACACACACGGACACGGAGAGACACACACACACACACACACGGAGAGACACGCACACGGAGAGACATGCACACACACACACACACAGACAGACAGACACACTCACACACACACACAGGCGCACAGAGAAACATACATGCTCTCTCATGCACACATACACAAAGACACACACATGCTCTCTCACGCACACACACACACACACACACACGAGACGCACACACATAAAGACACACAAACACACATAAAGACTCACACTCATGCTCTCTCGCACACACACACACACATAAATGTATGCACACACATGGACACACATACCTACACACACTGTCTCACACACACACTCTCTCTCTCTCTCTCTCTCACACATACACATGCTTTCTCTCTCTGTCTCACACACACATGCAGAGACACACCCAGAATTATTCTACCCCCTTCTGGCCATACCCCCCCAAAAACAGAGTCATCCCCTGCTGAAATACACCTGGCATGTCCAGCCTAGAGAGGTCAGTACTACAGCAACACGTATGCGAGTGCTAGCTGTACACACGTTTTGAGATAAACCAGGTACTGGCCCCAGTCGAAGAGAGCATCCATCTCTGGTCCGGCAAAGCTTTCCCCGCATCGATTGGCTAAACTCCGGTGACCAAACTTTTCCGAGGACACGCTCGGCTTCCTGGGATACGGAACTAATGACGTCTTCTCGCTCGACAAACACTAATTCTGTGAAAATGCGCGAGGGGATTTACTTTTTCAAAGGGGAACAAGGGGAAGGCTGATGTAAGCGCAGCGTGACTAACGCAGATAAACACTGAAGATGAGACGCTGTGTAACCCTGCTCTCCATTACACACGTTCTGCAGCTCAATAGACACAGGAAGAGGGGAAAACACTCATTCAACTCATTCAATAGGTGCACAAAAACACACACACACACACAAACACACACACACACACACACTCCCTCCCTCTCTCACACACACACACACACACACACACACACTCCCTCCCTCCCTCTCACACACACACACACACACACTCCCTCCCTCCCTCTCACACACACACACACACACACACACACACACACACACACAAAGTGTCTTTGCGTGGATGAGATGGCGGCCGGGCCCAGACGAGGCGGGGTTGGCGGTGAGGGAAGGCCGGGGCGCGGTGAGGAGGACTGGCGCGGCGGGAGATTAGGATGCAGAGCGGAACGCCGGCGGCTGGAAGGCTCCTTTCTTCCCGCTCTGCCCGCGTCACGGCTGTGTTCCCAGATCCCACACTCAAGGTTATTCTCCATTCCGAGCAGGACGGCTCCGGCCTTCTTGCACAACCAAACACCCTTCACGGAAAAAGAGAGCTTCTCCAGCAGAGCGGGGGGGGCGGGGGGGCGGACCGGGCCTTGAGCGGGAGGCTGAGACAGCGCCCCTGACCCAGCCCCGGCCCGGGATCCTCACCCCAGTGCAGGTCTGGGTCAGGCTGTTCATTACCTCCCCGCGTCCCGCACAGTCATTATTATTTCATGGCGGGGACGAAACGCAAGAGCGGGGAGACCCTCATTACTATTCCACCATGCCCGCGCACGAGTCTCCCTCTCTCTCCTATTCTTCTCTCCCTCTATCCCTCTCCCTCTCCGTCTTTGGTACTGGAGTTACTGGAAGGAAGCATTCAGACGCAGAACCACCCGGTTCTGAAGTTAACCCCTTTAAGACATGAGGTCAGAAAAAGGGCGTTCCGCAGGGCCCCATGTTGGGGCCGGGTGGAGACCAGGGTCGGTGGATGACGGTTCGGCCATATTGTGTCCCACCAGCCCTTCCCGGTCCAGGATAGAAGTGACACGACAAACGCACGTTTATGATTTGTGTTTTTCTGGCGCGTTCGTCCTGAGCGCAGGCGAGCACCGAGACATCACAACCTGAAGCCCGAGCCTGCGTCTGGATCTCAGACGCAAAGGCCAACCCCCCCCCCTCCCCGTTTCTAATTTTACAAACAGCGTCTTCTCCTGACCCGTTTAATCCACCCCCCCCATTCCTCACAGGGGCCAAACAATCCCAGTCTAATTTATTTTTTTATATAGAGCAGATATGTACATGTGTTAATGGGAAACAGAATCAAATTAACTATAATTAGTCAAACCGGAGAGAGGGGCGAGCGAGCGAGGATCGTTCTCCGCTGTTTCTCGGTCCTCCGTTCCCGCTCTTCCCAGTAATTGACCCCTCCCTTATTTTGAAACTCATCACTGCTGCTTCCAATCCGCCGGACAGCGATGGCGGGCGGCGGGCGAACGCAAAGGCGCGGCGGAGACATGTTCCGTTGTGACACGCTCCCCTCGACACTGGAGTGAGCGGGGGGGGGGGGGGGGTTTAGGAAAGGCGGGTAAGCCCCCACCAACAGTGAAGCATTCTGGGATACTTTCATTCCTTTCCCATACACCTCATACCATACTTCCCCGTTTAGTAGGCCATAACCCGGGACATATTCACCCTTCCACTGCAGATACCTGCGATCCTCTGCCGCGCGCCTCAACCCGTCGGCTGCTCCGCGGTGCACAGTGAATTAGACTCTTCACCGCATGCGTGCCTTCTAGTGCTCACAAATGTCCCCACACTTCAGTGCTCTTTTCATAGCACTCTCCAGGGACTGAGCATCTTCAAATCAGGATAAAAGTACACTGAATCATGTGCGCTGTACGGCTTTATTCGTGTACGTGTCTGTGTATGGAACAGGCCTTTACGTTTGTGTCTTCTGTACGGATGCAGAGGCTTGGGGAATTGGCACATACTTCTCTATAATAGCATTTGCATTCAATTAAAAAAGAGATTAGATACAACTGGTGGTGGAAGTATAAGGCCTATTAGTCCAGTTGCTGATGACAGTTCTCAGAAAGAAAATCTCCTGCAAATTGCAGACTGTATAACCACCAGCAATAATCAGTAGTCACCCCAAGAAGAGCACTTGAAATTATATCTTGTAGTGCTTGTACAAATCCAGGAGTAGATGATCATCAAATTATAGATGTGGGCTTTTTGACACCATGGAGTTAATATTTCTTTAACGTGTGAACTTGGAAAAGTCCATAATTCAGAATCAGGGATGTTTTGTGAATGCAACTGTTTGAGTGTGTGCTGCTCTGCCACACACATGCAACCCCATTATAAGCACATGAGATATCTGCCATGCAGTACTCATCAGCTGTACACGGGGAGGGAGAGGGGTACCTGTGTGTCTTTGTGGGGGGTTGGGGGGGGGGGTCTGTGTGTCTTTGTGGAGGGGTTAGGGGGGGTCAGTGTGTCTGTGGGGGGGTCAGGGGGCTACCTGGGTGTCTTTGTGGGGGGTCAGGCGGGTACCTGGGTGTCTTTGTGAAGAGGTCAGGGGGGTACCTGGGTGTCTTTGTGAAGAGGTCAGGGGGGTACCTGGGTGTCTTTGTGGGGGGGTCAGGGGGGTACCTGGGTGTCTTTGTGGGGGGGTCGGGGGGTACCTGGGTGTCTTTGTGGGGCGGGGCGGGGCGGTCAGTGTGTCTTTGTGGGGGGCGGTCAGTGTGTCTTTGTGGGGGGGTCGGGGGGCGGTCAGTGTGTCTTTGTGGGCGGGTCGGGGCGGTCAGTGTGTCTTTGTGGGGCGGGGCGGGGGGGTCAGTGTGTCTTTGTGGGGCGGGGCGGGGCGGTCAGTGTGTCTTTGTGGGGGGCGGTCAGTGTGTCTTTGTGGGGGGCGGTCAGTGTGTCTTTGTGGAGGGGTCGGGGGGTCAGTGTGTCTTTGTGGGGGGCAGGGGGCGGTCAGTGTGTCTTTGGGGCGGGGCGGGGGGGTCAGTGTGTCTTTGTGGGGGGCAGGGGGCGGTCAGTGTGTCTTTGGGGCGGGGCGGGGGGGTCAGTGTGTCTTTGGGGCGGGGCGGGGGGGGTACCTGGGTGTCTTTGTGGGGCGGGGCGGGGGGGTCAGTGTGTCTTTGTGGGGGCGGGGCGGTCAGTGTGTCTTTGTGGGGGCGGGGGGGTCAGTGTGTCTTTGTGGGGGCGGGGCGGTCAGTGTGTCTTTGTGGGGGCGGGGCGGTCAGTGTGTCTTTGGGGCGGGGCGGGGGGGGTCAGTGTGTCTTTGGGGCGGGGCGGGGGGGTACCTGGGTGTCTTTGTGGGGCGGGGCGGGGGGGGGTCAGTGTGTCTTTGTGGGGGCGGGGGGGTCAGTGTGTCTTTGTGGGGGCGGGGCGGTCAGTGTGTCTTTGTGGGGGCGGGGGGGTCAGTGTGTCTTTGTGGGGGCGGGGCGGTCAGTGTGTCTTTGGGGCGGGGCGGGGGGGTCAGTGTGTCTTTGTGGGGGCGGGGCGGTCAGTGTGTCTTTGGGGCGGGGCGGGGGGCGTTACTCACCGGCGTGGCGCAGCAGCATCAGGGCGATGTCGGCGTGTCCGTTCAGAAGGGCGTCGTGCAGGGGGCTGACTCCGTCCACCTGGGTCTCCAGCTGAAGGGTGGGGCAGTGCTCCAGGAGGGCCCGTACACACGCACTGCTGCCATGGTTACAGGCTTCATGGAGGGGCGTCCATCCCGCATGGTCTGAGCAAGCAGCGAACACACCCGCGTTTCAACAACACACACCCTCCGCATTTCAACAACACACACCCTCCGCTTTTCAACAACACACACCCTCCGCATTTCAACAACACACACCCTCCGCTTTTCAACAACACACACCCTGCGCATTTCAACAACACACACCCTCCGCTTTTCAACAACACACACCCTGCGCATTTCAACAACACACACCCTGCGCATTTCAACAACACACACCCTGCGCATTTCAACAACACACACCCTGCGCATTTCAACAACACACACCCTCCGCATTTCAACAACACACACCCTCCGCTTTTCAACAACACATACCCTGCGTATTTCAACAACACACACCCTCCGCATTTCAACAACACACACCCTCCGCATTTCAACAACACACACAATACATCACAGTTTTGGATTTAAATACATTTCTATGCTTTACTGAGCTTGTCTGTACCCCCTCCCAAAAGTGCACAAAACACTGGCTTGGCTCATTTGTACCAGGCAAGATCAATCAAGTACAGAAAAGTATTTGAATCCGGTATTTGACAATTAGGCATTTGACCCAGGCCTGACCTAAATCTATATCTCTCATGAAATCCCAACATTTCCTCTGCATCAATTCCATCTGTCAAAACTTCATATTTATTAACGCTTTGAAGAGTAGGTTTTTTCTGGAATGTTCTCGGTCAGTGTTCGAGAACTCCACATCCCATTAGAATGTTTAGTTAAGAACATTTCAAATGCATATTTGTGACTTCGCACCTTGGGTTAATTAATTTCTCCAAGTAGTTTTTTCTTGCATACAGCGGTGTGAAAAAGCCTTTTACAATTAATATCTTGGTGAACAGAATTTAACCTGACCTCTAAATGGTACAAAGTTAAACATAACACATTTCTTTACAAAATTAAAATAAAAAGTAATCCTGCTTTAAAATGTAGAGTTTCAAAATAATAATACAAAAAATTTTAAAAGGAAAAAGGCCCTGTGCAAAAGTTAGTCAGTTAATACTTTGTAACTCCTCCTCGGCAACTATAACAGCTTGTAAATGCTTCCTGTAGCCAGCTAAGAGTCTTTCAATTCTCGCTTTTGGAATTTTTCCACATTCTTCCTGGCCGAAGAAATATTCTTCGGCCTCCTTGCATGTTCGGCATGTTTGAGATCTCTCCACAGATTTTCAATAATATTCAAGTCTGGAGACTGTGGTGGCCATTCCAAAACCTTCATCTGTCTTTCCTGGAGGTACTTCATAGTTGATTCATGAAGTACAGAACTTGCTTTAAAATTTGGAGAAAGGTTCAGGTTTGCTTTCCCTGAAGTACAGATTTATACCAGGGGTGCCAACATTTGTGCACCCCACTTTACTTGTGTAGCTTAATTACCTTTGGAATTCCCTGCAGTTGTAGCACTAGCTACTTGAAAAATAAAACCGTCTATAAAAAACAAAAATGCGTGCTGTATACTGGAAAAGTCTTGTAGAAGCAAGGAGAGACACCAGAAGTCTAAAGTAAAACGCACACTGCAGTCAGAGGAAATGCACATTATATTATTGCCATTAGAAACCCTGGGTTCATTAAGAGAGAGAGGTGACTGGTGGAAGGGCATCTTTTCTCCCCTCTGCAAATCCTGCAGATTCATTACGCCAACAAGAGGCCACGCTCTCCAGGAGAGGTTTGTCCTCCTCTGCACTAAGGCATGAAGCCAGGCCAGCTCTCTGTGCTTTTCCTTCTGTTTCTCTCTCTCTCCCCGTCGTTTCTTTCCACTGCATCTTGGTTTTTAATTATGAACCTGTACTCTCTCTCTCTCTCTCTCTCACTCTCTCTCTCTCTCACACACACCTCTCTCTCACACACACACACACACACACACACACATACTCACACACACTCTCTCACACTCTCTCTCACACACACACACTCTGACCTGCCTCCAGTTTAATTTCCTCTATGGTAAATGTAAAGAAAGAAAAGAAAGAAAAAAATACCCCCCCCCCCCCAGCCGGAAAAAAGGAAAAGAAAATAATAGAAATTCAGAAAATTTAAACTTAAAAATTCAATCACCGAAAAATTGCACCGACAACCAGAAGAGGAGCCGAGCGAGGTCAGGACCGTCCCGCAGAACAAGCGGAGGGTGTTGCAGCCTGAGCGCAGGTCTACTGTAGCATCAAAGCAATCGCTCCGGCAAGACACACCCTTAGCGATTTATCTAAAAGGTTACATCGATGACGCACGCCTCTCCCCCCCCCCCCGCCCTCATAATTTGGCACAAACGCAGATATCGGGAGACGCTCGGAGCCGAGGAGAGACGGGACGTACCTTTAACGTTGACGTCTGTTCCAGGATGTGGCAGGACGCGGAGGAGAGTCTCCACTTGGTTCTTCTTGCAGGCTCTGTGCAGGAGCGTCTCGCCTTCGCGACCACAGAAGAAGAGGGGCGGGAGGGTGGAGGGGAGAGAAAAAAACAATCCCCAAAATTAGGGTGCCTCCTGCCCGTCCTCGTTTCGCCACGCTGCTCGGAAAGCCAGGAACGCCACAACCAACGAAAATACCCCCCCAAAAAAAACACCACAAGTGAATCACACCCCTTCATGAGATGGTGGCACCATCACTGCGGGGAGGGGGGAAGGGCTGGGGGACAAGGCGGGGGAGATTTGAATTAGTCTCTTCCTGTTCCGACTGTGCGAATCTCCACTTACATTAAAGACCCCCCCCCCCCCCAAAGTGAACAGCGGGTGTGGGACGAGGAGGCTCTGTCTGTCCGCCATTGTTCCGCTAGCACAGGCTACGCTACATAGCCCAAGCACAATGCCTCCAACAGGATTCTTCACAGACCCCAGGTTCAAAAGCTCCGCTGGGCTTTGCCCAACATGCCACGTGATATTTAATCAGCAGACTACACCGCCCACACGGTAGAACCCTCCAAAGGCTTTTATTTACAGTTTCCTGTCCACCCCCCCCCCCCACCCCTCCCCGCACCCCTCCCCGCACCCTCTCCCCCTCTCCATCCCCCCCCCCCTCCACTTTGATACGACATTTAATCAGGAATACATTAGAGCGAGCCAAGCCTCCTTTTTCATGTACGGCTCAACTTCACAAGAAAGTTAAATGTCACGCCTGAGTGCCCGCGCGCCCACGCGACACAGGGGCGCAAATCTGCTAATAAGCGCTTTGCTAGCTCTCTACAGGGCGCCGGGCCGCCCCTGTCCCGGCTCAGATAAAAACCCCGAACCACCGCGGGCTCCAAAGAGGAGCGGAGAAATCAAATAAATAAAACGCGAGGAAAAACCCCTCGCTGGGTTTCCGCGGGTCCTGTGCCTTCCAGCCCTCCTTCAGTGTGGCTCCACTGGCTTTTCTGAAGAGCTCTTTAAAAAACGGAATGAAAAAAGGATTCAGATTTTGTCCCCCTCCAAAAAAAGTCAAAAAGAAAAAGGGGGGAAAGGAGGAGAGGGGAGAGGAGAGGCGGGGGACTCGTCGGCATTCGGGGCAACATCTGGAGCAGCCGCCTGTTGAAGTGGCGGTCCGACAGCGGAGGGCGACTGTCCGTCCCGCCGAACCCGTTCCAGCCCGGTCCGGACCGCCCCGCTGCCTCCCGGCCCCGGGAAGACAGGTCCGCAGAGGCGCCGTCTCCCGTCCAAAACCTTTCAGAAAATTATTTATCCGTTCGCCTCCGCCGGAGCCGGTCCGGAGCAGGATTACGGGAATTTGGGAAATCCGCAGCGCTCTTTATCGGGACGGGGCGGTGCGCTCTCCCGGCCGAGGGTCCGCTCCGCTAACCCCCCCGCCAGCGCCCCGGACCGGAACGCCGCGTCCCCTCGCCCGACTCCGCCCCTCCGCCGCGCAAACGGAAGCCGCCGTTAGCCCATTCCGCCGCCTTCACCGAGCCGGGACCGCGGCTGTCTGCGGATCGATTAGCACCGGGTCCGTGCGCAGGCAGTCGGTCCCGGGAGCCGGGACAAACTAACCTCGCCTCGCAACAGGGTATTAGCCGTTAATTTCGCCGCTTTTAATGAGGATGACGTCTACGTACGGATTAATTAACGTCGAATCCGCGCACGCAACAGGTGAGAGAAAAGGAGGAGGGGAAAAAAGGGAAAAGGACAGAGTGAAATGAGTGACGGGGAGAAGAGTGAAATGATAAAAAGGCGGTAAAGGAAATCCATGCGTTAATGAGCGGTTGTGCGTCGCGGCCCAGTGTTCTGCCTCGTAATGGACTTTAAAAGGAATGATTAAAAGCGCCTTTCCTGCCTCCACGTGTGTACACCTCCACACAAATGCCAGCCTCGATCCACCGGCGCTTAAATCACTTTAATGGCTGCAATTTGGACAAAACACTTCCATTACAAGGGTAATTGCATGCTCAGCATTTACAAGCACGAAAAGGATAAATTCAGCTGTCCTTTTCTATAAATTTCCTCGCAACTGACATTCAGCCTTAAAAAAAGTTAAATGCAGGTGTACATTTTCCCTTTTTCAAAGAGCACCTTAAGAGGTTGGGTAAGTAAGCTCAAATGGCTGTTGGTAAATGGACCGTATCCGTGAGCCGTTTTCCGGGGAAAAAAAAAACACGTGCCCTGTGGCTGGGCCGTCTGTCCGATTATGTGTTTTACGCCGGTTTGAGACATTGAAACATCTCCCATTTAAGAAAAAATAACACCCACAAGTGCGCTTATTGATCACACGGTCGTTTTCCCGGAGCACGCGGGAAAGCCTTTCTAAAATAATGCGGTTCTGACAGCGCGGAGCAAAACGAAGGGTCATGGAGCAGCGTTGTGTCCGGCGCATCGCCTGCGACCGCGCTCCTTAAACCGCCCGCGTTTATCAGGACCGGAGAAGCAGGTGCGGCCGCAGAGCTGACCGCACGCCACGGTCACTCCCGCTACGCCCCGTCCCCACCAGTGATCCGGATCAGGAAATACATTATTAATAAAGAAATAAATAAATAAGTACTTTGGCTCAAACTCAAGTGAAATGACAGAGCCGAGGTTGGCACCACGCCCGCCAAGGCTCAAAATGCGCACGCACACACACACACACACACACACACACGCACACACACACGCACACGCAAGCAAACACACACACACACACAGACACTGACATAGACATACACATATATACACGCATGTACACACACACAGTTTCTCTTTCTCTCACACACACTCATTCATCCAAACTCACACATACATGTGCGCACGCACAAACACACACCACACACACACACACACACACACACACAGAGCGATGGCAGATGACTTTCGCTGGGCTCCTCATAGACTCCGTCTGCTGCTCTCTGACAGCTATAATGTGAAGCTCTCCAAGGTGATCCTGTACCTGAACAAGCTGCCCCCTCGCATCTGGAGTCCCCTGTGACTGCCCCCCCACCCCCCGACAACCAGCCTCACCCCCCAAACCCAAACCCCCCGACAACCAGCCTCACCCCCCACACCCAAACCCCCCGACAACCAGCCTCACCCCCCCACACACCCCGACAACCAGCCTCACCCCCCCACACCCCCCGACAACCAGCCTCACCCCCCACACCCAAACCCCCCGACAACCAGCCTCACCCCCCCACACCCCCCGACAACCAGCCTCACCCCCCCACACCCCCCGACAACCAGCCTCACCCCCCCACACCCAAACCCCCCGACAATCAGCCTCACCCCCCACACCCAAACCCCCCGACAATCAGCCTCACCCCCCAAACCCCTGACAACCAGCCTCACCCCCCAAACCCAAACCCCCCGACAATCAGCCTCACCCCCCAAACCCCTGACAACCAGCCTCACCCCCCAAACCCAAACCCCCCGACAACCAGCCTCACCCCCCGACAACCAGCCTCACCCCCCACACCCAAACCCCCCGACAGCCAGCCTCACCCCCCGACAACCAGCCTCACCCCCCACACCCAAACCCCCCGACACCCACAGGGGTGACAACCAGCCTCACCCCGACCCTCCCCAGCCACGAGAACAGAGGCCCGCCGTGCAGAACCGCTTTTACCCAGAATGCATCGCCGCAGTGGCCCAGGTTTGCGTGTAAGACACGTTTCAAAGGCCTGTTTACACCGGGAAGGGGCGTAATGAGCACATCCCTGCTTGCTGCTCACTCATTACTTATTTAACACCGTAGAGAAGGGTTTACGGCGGTTTAACCGAGGAGAGAAGATGAGGTTTGGGTATGGGGGGGGGGGTCTGTGGTGAGCGCATGTAGAACAGCTCAACTTTGAGGAGATCTCCCCCCAGTGTGTGAAAGCACCGAGGAAGTTTTTATTCTTTTTCTGCGCTTGGTTATATTTACCATCTGAAACCAGCCTCCTCGGCAGCAGCTAAGTGTCAGCCCTCCGCCAATATATTTTTTTACTTTTAAAATTAAAAATAGTTAAACATCATATCCCGGACAGAGCGTCCTAGTCTCCCCCTATCTGAGGCCCCGCCGGCATCATTTGCCATTCAAACAGACTTGCCGCAGTGTACCATTTGAATAGCTAAATAACAACCGAATGTAAACTTGTCAAAATCCCTGCCCATCAACATGACACATCACACCGCAAAATGGCAGTGCTCTGGGTTTCCCCCAGGGGTGCGAACATGAGAGGAAAATCAATAAAACTCAAGACTCAGACCTCCATGAAAGGGGGAGGAAAAAGGCACGCTGGTGTTATTTAACAAAACTGCTGTTTTGTGGTCTATGTTTTTACCAGATCAGGCTTAGGCTATACCAGCCAATCCCAAACTTCTGCGGCACACTTCCCAAATAACGGAAGCAAGCAACGTACTGAAATGGATGTGACATGTCAACAGTGGGGCTGCCTATTCTTTCGGCTTTAAGTAAAGTGTTATGCATTTAATTGTATTTTGGGATTTGTTCATTGAAGTTTAATAAATTAATTTTGTTTTTCACGCGACACCTCGCCTTGCCCAGCTTCACATCGCCAGCACTGACCGTCTGAGGCCCTCTCCTCCGCTGACTATTCTCCCTGCACACACTCTGCAAACTACTAACAATGTTAACTTTGTACTTTGCACCCATATCAGTGGGTCCTGGAGATCTAGGTTTTCGCTTCAACCCTAACAAAGCACACCACATTCAACAGCTGCCCAACCCTGTTCCTGGAGATCTACTGTCCTGTAGGTTTTCACTCCAACCCTAACACGGCACACCACATTCAACAGCTGCCCAACCCTGTTCCTGGAGATCTACTGTCCTGTAGGTTTTCACTCCAACCCTAACACGGCACACCTCATTCAACAGCTGCCCAACCCTGTTCCTGGAGATCTACTGTCTTGTAGGTTTTCACTCCAACCCTAACACGGCACACCTCATTCAACAGCTGCCCAACCCTGTTCCTGGAGATCTACTGTCCTGCAGGCTTTCAGTCCAACCCTAACACGGCACACCTCATTCATGCCGAGCTGCAGGAGAATCAGGGGTGGCACGTTAGGTTGACATGGCAGAGCTCCAGGAACAGGGCTGAAC
Source organism: Conger conger (assembly GCF_963514075.1). Lineage (NCBI taxonomy): Eukaryota > Metazoa > Chordata > Actinopteri > Anguilliformes > Congridae > Conger > Conger conger. The sequence continues at coordinate 19,372,207 of NC_083770.1, read as the reverse complement.
CTCAGGCCAGTATGCACCACTCATAAACCAGGGAAATGCTGCTGCTTGGACGTCCAATGCATTCCCGTCCCTGATGGTCACACAGAGAACCAGCTAAATGTAAAGCAGATGTAAATTCAGATGTAACCTTCAGCAGAGGAAAAAACCAAAGGCAAATGAGCACTGAGGAGGGAGAGGGAAGAGGGAGAGAGGGAGAGAGATTGAGAGGGAGAGAGGGGAGAGAGAGAGAAGGAGAGAGGGGAGAGAGAGAGAGAGAGGGAGGGAGATTGAGAGAGAGAGAAGCGGGGAGAGAGAGAGAGTGAGCGAGGGAGGGCTTTCTGCATACAGGTGTGTTGTGAAGTAGCCGTTCCTCTGCATGCAGGGAGGTGGTATTGGGGGGGGGGGGGGACTCACATTATGGGGCCATCAAATATGAATGACGAGGGCATCGGCATGAGGAGCACGTAGGGGGAGAGATACACATGCAAACAGCCTGGGGGGGTTGTGTGGAAGCAGCCCCCCCCCCCCGGCTGGGCAGGTCTTTCTGATCAGGCGCTTAGCAGAGGATGAACACTGACACCACTGTGGGTTCAGCCAGAGTCCACCCTCTCACTGAGTCCAGCATCTCACTGCTGCAACTCTCTCTCTGCTCTCTCTGCTCTCCCTCTCTCTCTCTCCCTCTCTATTTCCCTCTCTCTCCCTCTCTCTCCCTCCCTCCCTCTCTCTCTCATCCTCTCCCCCTCCCTCTCGGGCATCATTACCATGTTTAACACTCTTAAACTGTGCATTTGTGTGTGTGTCTGTATGTCTGTCCATGCACGCACGTGTGTCTGTCTGTCTGTCCGTGCGTGTGTTTCTCTGTCTATGGGTGGGTGTGTACTTGCATTTCTTTATTAGAAGTGTGCGTTTGGAATAAAATTAAAAAAACAACAACGATGAGCATGCAATATATCCAAACGTTCTTACCGACTGCGTTGACTCTGTTCAGTCTTCGGGGAGTGTTCTCCTTGTCCAAGCCGGGGGCCCCGGGGCCGCCAGGGGCCACAATCTCCTCTGCCGCTCTGAGAGGAGGGAGAGGGGCCAATTTCAGCAGCTTCACACACTCTGAACTCTAATCCTGATCTCACCATTTGCACTCAACACACACACTCACTCATACATACACATACACACACACACACACTCACACTCACACTCCTGCTGCCAACACACACAGACACACACATACTCAAATAATGAAGAGGCACAAGATGGCAGCAAATTTTTAAAACACATAAAAGTCTGGCCATGTTGATGACTGTAGGAGGAGTCAGACAGGACATAAGGAGCACATTTGCTACTGAACTGAAATTAGGAGCATTCTGATGCTTCCTAGTTAGTAGATGTGCTCCTAAATATTTTTCCAGAGAGCACACATTAGTTCTCAGGAGCAATTCTCCTAATATAGGAGCACTGTAGAGCCCTGTCAAGTACAATGTCACCATAAAATCACAATAACAGTAATTACATTATAATCACAATAATTATGCCAGTATCAACCCTCGTCCTCAATCCATACAAAATTCTACTTAGTACAGGACTAAGCTTAATCTGTGTCTAGCCCTATAACTATCAATCACAATACATTCATTCATTAATTAATTATCCTAACCCGCTTATCCTGAACAGGGTCACAGGGGGCTGGAGCCTATCCCAGCACACATTGGGCAAAAGGCAGGAATACACCCTGGACGGGTCGCCAGTTTATCGTAGGGCACACACACCATTCACTCACACACGGGGAGAACATGCAAACTCCGGCCAGAGAGGCCCCGGCCGACGGGGATTCAAACCCAGGACCTCCTGGCTGTGAGGCGGCAGTGCTACCCACTGCACCATCGCAATATCGTTTCTATCTTGATTTTTCTTCTTGTCTTGATTTAAATGTTTGCACACCCATTGAGTTGAGTTGAGTTGCACCCGGTGTAGGAAAAGCACTTCATGAATAAAGTTTGATTGAGTAGTAAGTGTCATTAGTGAGTGAGGCCAGGGCTTCACTGTCGGAGCTCCAGGTCAGCCTCGGGGGAGGCGTGGGGGGGGGAGGTGTGGGATCATTTCCCCGGCTGGTCTCACTGGAGGAGAGAGCAATCAGCGCCAAATCCTCGGCCGTAATCGCCATCGCGGGACGGTCCCATCTCTCCCGCCCCTCTTAAGGCGAGCCGGTGGGAATAGCGGGAGTAATGGACTGAGCCGGTCCCTTTCCAGAGGCATGTCAGTTCCCCTCTCCGTCTACACCAGCCTCCACCCCGCACGGCGTACAGCCGCCAAGGGCAGCGCACTGGAACACACGTCTGTGTGAACAAGCCTTTAGTCCTGGAACACCATCTTATTTTTTCCCTCAAGTTGAAAATATTAGCTTGTTTTCAGTTACTCCATTCATCAGCAATATTTTTGTCTTATTTGGCAAAAATAAGAAGACTAGTAGAAGAAATAAGATTTTAAGGCTCAATATATAGTAAGTACTAAAATACTTGCTAAGACTGACTTATGTTTGGGTGTTGCAGTGTATGGGGTGAAAATGAAACTCAGGGAAAGCGTTCACTTGGCCTCACATACCGGGCTCATCTCAATTGCCGCTGTCCAAACAGAAACTTTCCCTGTGTTTATGCTGCGATAACCAGACATTTTCCATAAACACTCAAATGGAATTTAAGCTCCAATTAGCCGTACGTGTTAATGATAACTGAGGTATTGAGAATTAGCTTTTAGCGCGCTGCGTGTGGCCTTTAAACACTCTGAATTGCGATGCAACCAATTACCAACTCCTGATTAATTGCGTGTTAATTTTCACTGGCGCTACCCGTAGAGCATCTCGCTGCATATTACTCTAATTACGCTTCGCTACATTTCAGCAGCAGCATCGACTGCTAACCTGTGAAATGGCAGATGTTAAGTGTGGTTTCAACGGCCTAAAAATAACCTGAAATCACTTTTTAAAAATCACACGGCAAGAATATCTCTTTCCTCGTGTTGATTTTGTTTTTAATAAAGATAAAGAAATGAGCAAATGAAAGTCCCTGGGTGCTATTAGCTCGGAGCTGTCAGAACTGTGCGTTTAAATGGAGGTGCCTTTAAGTCGTCTGTTATGTGGAGGACAGTGAGAGGGAAATGATGCCGTACGGAGGCTTGTTTTCTGGTAATTGGCCTCCACAGAACCCAAGCAGAACCTCAGACCAGCGCGGTGGGCACAGCCATCACAACACCCGGCTCCTTATTAGTGGTAAAGAGAAATCGCACCGTGCGTGTGTGAGTGGGTGTGTGTGGTGTGTGAACGTGTGTGTTTGTGTGCGTGTGTGTACGTGTGTGTGTGTGTCTGTGTACATTCTCCCATCCACCGCACCCCACACAGCTATTCATCCCAAGCTGACAGGTGTCCCACCCACAATCCTCTCTGTTTTCACTGTGACTTGCCCTCGCCGCGACTGCACTGTTCTAAAATGGAGGGTTGCATCTCAGCTGAGGGAGTCTCTCATATTGCTGGAAGAGTTCAACCTTTTTTTTGGGCCCCACCTACTCACACCAAACAAAAACTGACTGCTATGGGCTTGTGAGGAATGAGCCGTGTTGCTTGTGATTTCATTATTCTTGATGGGACAGCCCACCAAAAAACATTCCACCCAATGACACAATCCTGTTTAATTTTAGCATTAGCCACTGATGGCATGTGTCAGGGGGCCATGCTAAGGATTTCACACTTTTCACACCGCGGTATTTTACTGAAAAAAAACCCCCGCCTTCTTCTGACATATCGCAGGTGAGCTCCATGTACACCTGCTGTCGTGTCTTGGGTCGCAGGTTTGCTGTCAGACGGGGTCCGGTTGGAAATGTGCGGTCAGGTTCTGTGGAGAGTGCCTGCGGCTCGCCTTGGGTCCGGTCGACCAACGGCTAACCGGGTCAGCGAGTCTCCAGCTGCCGTCTCCACGTCCTTCCTCTTTAAATCTGTGACATCATCACACCCGCTGGGCATCGTTTGGTCTTAAAATGCAACAACCGTCCAGTTTTAACACAATATGCGGCTGTTTCAGAAACCTACTGACTGCTTTTTCTTTTGCCGACCTTTCAGAAATTCACTTAAAATTTGCTAAACTTTTGCTAAAATGTTCTTCTCACAGTTTCTTACACAGTTTTTCGGCATTTAAGCATTTCAGCTGCAGGTAAGAGCGTGACATTACTAAGAGCGTAGCGGAACCCCGCCGTCACCATGCCAACGCTGCCCGGGGTAGGAGGCGTGACCTCTGGACCTTCCTGTCGGGCGGGCGGCGGGCGCGGTGGGCGGGGCCGGCCGGTGACCCCGGGGTCGGCTCTCGCTCCGCAGCTGCGAGGCTGTCGCCGTGGGGACGAGAGAGGCCAGGTACTCACCGCGCTCCCTCCGGCGTGGCGGCCGAGTCGGCGGTCGACCCTCGGTCGTTGGCGCAGCTGGCCGCCTCGGGTCGGACGGCGGGGGGCCGAGACCCCGTCAGGGGGGCGCGTCCGCTCAGCCTGCCCAGGGCGGGGAGGTACGAGCTCACCTGGGGGGGGGGGGGGCAATTCAACACCGCGCTTTAAACCACCACCCACGCCTCCGCCATGTGCCAGCTGGGAGGGACAGACCCCCCCCCCCCTCCCCTCCCCCCGACCTGTCACTCATCTGACCTCGCGCCCATCGCCACGGAAACGCGCCAGCTGTGCCAGTCTGCCGCGGGGGAGGATGACAAACGCAGGGTCAGCACACGCCGCACCTGACTGCCTCCACACGCGTGTGCGGGGTACTGATTTACACGCTAGCACCGCCGCGACTGCTAAACCACGCTGTCGAACCGCCGTCTCCAACACGCGTCTCCTACACCCGCTACGCAAGGCCACAGACCCTCTATAATACACAACAACGCAAACATATGCTCGATTTATTCTCATTTATGTTCGGGTTGTACGTGTTTTTGTCGTGCACTCCATGTGCAAACCGCAACACCCGAGCACTTTGTCTTTTTACTGCAAGCCTCGAGCAATGATCAAAACTAATAATGAAGCGATAACTATTTTTACATCACAGATATCTGACTACTTGGGCTATGTGATGGAGCTCATTAAAATGTATTTTATCGTCTCGTAAATTGGTAAACAAAATATGGATCTGGGAAAAAAAAAAAAAAAGTGCTTTTGTAGTTTTAAATAAACAATACAGCTCCTAATGAGTGAGACAGACAGGCATGGCTGAAAGGTTTGATTGACATACAGTAAATTAGGATAATGTGTTACTCTTGGGTCCCTAGGGGCAGTCAAATAACGCTTGGCTTAAACAATGATACATTACCCACAATTCCAAGCTTTTTTTCCCACCTGTGCACGAAATTCTGGTCGACATCCCGACACTTAACTCAGGTCACTTACCCACAATCCATCCCTACACAGAAGTGATGAAGCAGCCGCACTTAAAGGATCCTCCTTCCTCACGGTAACGGAGCGAGACGCAGCGGGTTTCATCCCGGCTGCTCGGCTTTATTCCGCGTTTTATTCAGAATGGAGAGGAGCGCGGGTCTCTCACCCGCGGGGGGACTAAAATCAATCGTCCGGCCGGCCTCGTTCCTCCGCAGAGGTTGATGGGAGCTCGGGGGTAGCCTAGGCTAATTACAAAACGCCAAACGGGGGGCGGGGGGCGGGGGGGGCTGACACTGGGCAGATACCTTCCCATGATGCCTCACACCTGACAACGTGACTGTGGCCTGGGGCTAGGGGTCAGGGGTCAGAGGTCACGCCGGGGCCGAGCTCGTAGCCGGAATAACTCCATAACTCCTTTTTGCCATAACTCCTTTTTCAATAATCCACCATTCAAACTGAATTAAACCAAAATAATGACAAAAGTGAATGCGGTCACATCAAAGACCCCTTTATAAGCCATAACCAGTTCCCATCATCACGTCATGTATTATTTTCTCACACGTAATATTTAAAGAACTAAAAATCCTGTCCAGATTGGAACTTACGATCTTCATCAGGGAGAGGGGCTCCGTTCCCGTGACGACGCCGTTCTGCCTGCAGATGTGGCTGAATATGGCGTCGGCGACGACCATCCTCAGCCTGACAGAGGGGATGCTGGGAATTAAGTTCTGGAGGGCCTCTGGAGGAAGATCTGCGGGAGACCAATCACAAGCCTCAACCAAGCAACTCGGCTCTGCCCGCTGAGTATCTCAGCTTAACCTTTTAAGGTGTGAGGTCACAAATATGTGATTATCTAATGCTGATGTCACAATCATTACTGGTGACTGAAAGCACTGGAGTTCTAAAACACTCACTTAGAATTTGGTAAAAAAAGAAACATAAACCATTCCAACAAAAACGTACTTAGTCCCTTAGCTTAAGTAACTTAGAAATATACTGTTACTGAGCTGCTGTCATCGTATCTGCATTGTCTGAAATGGGCCACTGGCCATATTCAACTTGAAAAATAAATAGTTATTCATATTGATATGAATGAGGCCACCTGATAAATTATAAGGTTAATAAAATCAAATAAGGAAGCAGATGAATTCACAAAAGTACCCGGTATGAAAAGTACAGTATATAAACTGAGTTTGTTGTTATTACAGCAACCAAAATCCTCATCTGTGTGGAGCTATGAAATTGAGGTTAAAGACTACCCAGACTTCATTCATACTGCACATAGTCACATACACTAGGTACAGGAGGAAACAAGAGAACATGAAACCAAACCAATTCTCCTTCAGCATAATGGGCCTGCTTAAAAGCCATTATGTGAATTGTCCCATTTCCAAAACACTTTACCGCAGCCCTCACACACACACACACACACACACACACTGCCTTTTTCAGAATCACACAGTCTGGCTGACACATGGCCTTCTGCAGTAACCTTGCACCAAAACCAGCTGTCTGAGGTAATTTCCCAAAATGCCACATAGCGTCCCTCACTGTTATTTTTACACATTTATCCCTTTATTTAAATAGGGGAGGTCCGATGAGAACTTTTTTCTCTTTTGCAAGGACACCCTGTGAGAAATGCCAGAGAGAGCAGTTGCAAGCAGGGGAAAGGATGAGGGAGGGGTAAAGCCCCTGGAACAGATTCTGGGTTAAGGGCCTTTCTTCCCTTTTTCATTTTGCGACTCTTCATCTCTCCAGATCAGGTCAGCGTCCTATCATGCCCATCAGGGGCACTACCACAAGGCCACCCTGCCGCCCACTGTTGTCAGCGGCCATTTTGACGTACCCTCTGATTGAATGGCGATGAACTGAGACAGGTCTGCCAGCCCTGTCTCCACCAGGGGCCTGTTGAGCTGGCTGTGCTCCTGACACCAGTAATCCACCACCACCGCCAGGATGTCCTGCAGGTTACCCACAATCCTCCGCTGCCAGGCCTGCAAACGTCAAGGGGTACACACAGATTCCTGATGACGCCGTCTGCCTGCTCTATGCTGGGGGTGACTGTGAGGAATAGCTTGCAGCGGAGTGGAACAGAAAGGGGAAGGCCCGTTCGGTGCTCACCTGGGCGGGGTGCAGGGCCCAGAGTTCAGCCTGGATCAGCAGCTCAGCCAGCCCCTGCAGGGCCCGTGTGCAGAGGGAGCCCCGGTCCCACACGCTCCAGAACGAGCCCTGCAGGACCCCACAGCGCGGTCCGCCCGGCTTCCTGAGAGAGGGGGAACACGCCCCGTCAGCGCCCATCATGTGTACCCCATACCACCCACTCTGCCCAACCAGCTACCCCCTATATACCCCCTATCCCAACCCCCAATCAGCTACCCCCTATATACATTACATTACGTTACATTAATGGCATTTGGCAGACGCTCTTATCCAGAGCGACGTACAGTTGATAAGACTAAGCAGGATACAATCCTCCCCTGGAGCAATGCAGGGTTAAGGGCCTTGCTCAAGGGCCCAACGGCTCTGCGGATCTTATTGTGGCTACACCGGGATTAGAACCACCGACCTTGCGTGTCCCAGTCCTTTACCTTAACCACTACACTACAGGCCGCCCATATACCCGCTATCCCAACCCCCAACCAGCTACCCCCTATACACCCCCTATCCCAACCCCCAACCAGCTACCCCCTATATACCCCCTATCCCAACCCCCAACCAGCTACCCCCTATCCCAACCCCCAACCAGCTACCCCCTATATACCCCCTATCCCAACCCCCAACCAGCTACCCCCTATATACCCCCTATCCCAACCCCCAACCAGCTACCCCCTATATACCCCCTATCTCAACCCCCAACCAGCTACCCCCTATATCCCCCTATCCCAACCCCCAACCAGCTACCCCCTATATACCCCCTATCCCAACCCCCAACCAGCTACCCCCTATATACCCGCTATCCCAACCCCCAACCAGCTACCCCCTATATACCCGCTATCCCAACCCCCAACCAGCTACCCCCTATATACCCGCTATCCCAACCCCCAACCAGCTACCCCCTATCCCAACCCCCAACCAGCTACCCCCTGTATACCCCCTATCCCAACCCCCAACCAGCTACCCCCTATACACCCGCTATCCCAACCCCCAACCAGCTACCCCCTATATACCCCCTATCCCAACCCCCAACAAGCTACCCCCTATATACCCCCTATCCCAACCCCCAACCAGCTACCCCCTATCCCAACCCCCAACCAGCTATCCCCTATATACCCCCTATCCCAACCCCCAACCAGCTACCCCCTATATACCCGCTATCCCAACCCCCAACCAGCTACCCCCTATATACCCGCTATCCCAACCCCCAACCAGCTACCCCCTATATACCCCCTATCCCAAACCCCAACCAGCTACCCCCTGTATACCCCCTATCCCAACCCCCAACCAGCTACCCCCTATACACCCGCTATCCCAACCCCCAACCAGCTACCCCCTATATACCCCCTATCCCAACCCCCAACCAGCTACCCCCTATATACCCCCTATCCCAACCCCCAACCAGCTACCCCCTATCCCAACCCCCAACCAGCTACCCCCTATATACCCCCTATCCCAACCCCCAACCAGCTACCCCCTATATACCCGCTATCCCAACCCCCAACCAGCTACCCCCTATATACCCGCTATCCCAACCCCCAACCAGCTACCCCCTATATACCCGCTATCCCAACCCCCAACCAGCTACCCCCTATATACCCGCTATCCCAACCCCCAACCAGCTACCCCCTATATACCCCCTATCCCAACCCCCAACCAGCTACCCCCTATATACCCCCTATCCCAACCCCCAACCAGCTACCCCCTATCCCAACCCCCAACCAGCTACCCCCTATATACCCCCTATCCCAACCCCCAACCAGCTACCCCCTATATACCCGCTATCCCAACCCCCAACCAGCTACCCCCTATATACCCGCTATCCCAACCCCCAACCAGTTACCCCCTGTATACCCCCTATCCCAACCCCCAACCAGCTACCCCCCATTCTGCTCCTTCAGCTACCCCCTATATACCCCCTATCCCAACCCCCAACCAGCTACCCCCTATATACCCCCTATCCCAAACCCCAACCAGCTACCCCCTGTATACCCCCTATCCCAACCCCCAACCAGCTACCCCCTATATACCCCCTATCCCAACCCCCAACCAGCTACCCCCTATCCCAACCCCCAACCAGCTACCCCCTATATACCCCCTATCCCAACCCCCAACCAGCCACCCCCCATTCTGCTCCTTCAGCTACCCCCTATATACCCCCTACCCCACCAATCAGCTACTCCCTATTCTGCTCTATCAGCTACCCCCTATCCACCCTAATCAGCTACCCCTTATATACCCATAATCAGCTACCCCCTACAATGTCAAACAAATTAATTGCTTCAACTTTAAAAATGTAGTGTCTGGGCTGCAATCAAGTTTTAAGTTCAGTGACAAGTTGTTTACACATGGTTATTTACAATGAGAGTATTCTCAGGGTGTCTTCTTAAGTTCCATTAACTGAGAATTTAAAAGTCACGCCCAGCGAAAGGCTTGCAAATCCCAGTGTGGTTAGTCAGCTCCCGTGCAGTACACTGGCTGAATGTGGGGGAGTGCAGGCATGCGGACGTTACCCCGTGCAGTACACTGGCTGAATGTGGGGGAGTGCAGGCGTGCGGACGTTACCCCGTGCAGTACACTGGCTGAATGTGGGGGAGTGCAGGCGTGCGGACGTTACCCCGTGCCTGCAGCCTGGAGCTCCACCTGGAAGAGCCTCAGCAGGAAGCCCTGGAGCTCGATGTGGAACTGCACCCGCTCCGGGGAGGCGGGGCCAGGCAGTGAGTGACAGGTGGGTCCGCTGGACATGCAGAACCTGTGGAGGGGAACGTTCTCCTGAGACGCAAACTCACGCAGCCGAGTCAAAATGGAGGCATTCCTACATCACATCCAGGTGACTAGCCCAGTACAACCCTACAAATCAAGTACCTCACGGACAGCTCCAGAAGTACGCGGGGTCCTCCCTTACACTGGGGGCACTGCAGGCAGCCAAGGAAGTACTTGACCACAGTGGGAGACCCCCACGGAGGGTTTTTACGCAGGATGTTGTGTAGAACCGCCCGGAAGGTGGAGTAGAAGTACGGTTTCGCCTCACCCTGGAGAGAGTCAAACATTCGAAACCCTGCTTACGTTTCACATTGTTACACTGGCAAAGGGGTGATCCTCTTAAGATGGAAAGAAGAGGTAATTGAGAGGGAAAAGAAAGGTCTCCAGATCATGAACACACTACTACAGAAAGGCTTTGTATGGGCATATGTTGTGAGCACTAGAGAGCACTATAAGTAAGTATAATCGCATGGCTACTTTGTACTACATTGCCGGATTATGAGACTGAATGGAGTCATTACATATAAAAGGTCAAAAATAAATTGTTCCTTTAATATAAAGTAGAGCCAATTCAGATCTCATTTCTCACAAAGAGTAGCTGGGGAAGCAAGGCAAACAGGGAAGGAGAGGGGTAGTGCAGTTATCCAGGAGACTGAAAATAACACCCTTCCTGTTCTGATAAACACCACAGGATCTTTGAAGACCACAGAGTCTCACATGCCATCTGAAAGATGGAGTTTACCCCCAGTGAAGTACCCCCCCCCCCCATCTCTGCAAAGACTGCCCCCTACTGACCTGGCCCACTAACACCACCTCTACCAACAATATCCAAAAATGTCTCCCAAACAAATCCTGAACCGGCTCGGTCCCTTTTACTTCCAGTCATCAAGTAGGAGAAATTTTGAATGTTTTTATAGTTTCTTGATGGAAAGACATCAAATAAAGAATGAAAACTAAGCTCAGCATTCAATGTATTTTCACACACACACACACACACACACACACACACACACACACACACACACATCGTTCTTACGTGCAGGGCGTGTTGCATCAACGACTCTAGGACCAGCGCAGGAGGAAGCTGGCCGGGGTACAGCGCCCCCTGCAGTTCCTCCAGGGCCTCTGTGAACAGGCCGCACTCGATCAAGCTGCTCACGTTACTGAAGTCTGCCGTAACCGTCTGTGTGGGAGGAAATATCATCTGTTATTTAGCTTTTATCCAAAGCAAAATAAAATTTATTAGACTAAGCAGGGGGCAATTCCCCTTGGACCAACAACATTCCAGAGCGAAGAGCCATCTCAAATCACCTCACCCGAACAGGCCTCATCATGGTCATATCCATACAGAGCTCCAGGCTTTTAGCTCAGATGAATCGGACCTGGTCCGCTCTACAATCACACGCTTCAATGCCATGTTCAGTAACGCGCTCGAACGCTTCAGACGTCCCTACCTGAGGGCGAGGTTCAGCTGTGGTCACGTGCACAAAGTCCGTGGAGACGAGCTTCCTCTTCACGCGCTGGAGAAACGTGGTTAAAGCAGAAATACGTTTCACATTCATGTCACCTGGCAGGGGACCGATAGTGTAACTCCAGGCACTCCCACTGATGCTCTCACCTCCAGATTTGAGAGGTGGTCTCTGAGCTGATTTTCGAGGCTGGCAAAGAGCAAGTCATTGGCCTCCAACTCCGTGCTTGTATCCGTAAGAGAGACGTCAAGAGACTCAGTGAAACCAGTCTTTGACCAAAGGCTCTGTAACACAGGACTGAGATGGTAAATATTTGATCCTGGGTAATAAACAGCTTTATTTTTCATGAATGATTAAATATAATATTACACTGCAGCACAGACAATATCTGCTCCATTACGCAGAATACTGTCCACTGGAGCAACGCACAGTGCATAATGGCACCATATCAATTAAGACTGCATTACAAGCATGGATTAAAATAGATATCAGAACTGACTAGACAGATTCATACCAACATGTTATTATGTTATCAGAACACATTTGGAGGACAATATTAAAATGAAATATCCTTCACCCCTCCATCACTCCATCACTTCTTACCCCAAACAAATGCTGAGCAATGTGGTCTAAGGAGTAGCATGGTGCATTGTGGGACGTGAAGCACTTTAATGTTCGGCTGGCGAGCACATGGGTCACATGACGGTTGGATGGAGCCGTGGAGCAGTAAACACTGGCCTTTCCCGAGGTCAGGATTCTGGAAACAGGGTAACAGTATCACTTACTGTTTGGTAAAACTGTTTCTTCATTTATAACAGTGGCTATTGGATACACAGCAGAAAAATGAGCAAAACAAACTTTCAGTCACAGAATACCAAAAAGCAGACCAACAGTCATTTACGTTTATGAACAATGTCAAACAAAAATGGCAAATTCGTAGAATTCATTCATATAACTGCATGGAAATAAGGAAGCGACCACACCAATAACAATAACGATAACGATGTGAGCATCCACACTGATGAACAATAACATTCTCTAAATAGCCATTTTGAATGTGGAGGCTTGTAAATTCAGATGGATTTTGATAAGCTGTCAGTGTTTCTATTGTTCATGCAGCTGCGATAAAATGGCCCGAGAGTGATCCCAACGATACTGTTCATCACTGCTGTTGTCGTTACAGTTGTAGTGCGAGTTTTAAAATGGTGTGTTTATAGTTGTGGTTCTTGGTGTGGACGGGCCTTTACCGTTGGAAGGTGGCTCTGTGTTGGGCGTCTTCCACCAGCAGGAGGACGCTCCAGTCCTGGAAGGCTCCGCGGACGCTGCCACTCCCCACCCTCTGCCTCCACGCGCGGATGGGGTTGGTCGCCCCGGGAGACCCAGACGCCAAGTCCAGCTCATAGGGCTCCTCTGGCAGCCACGCCCTGGCCCTCCTGCTGTCCTGAACGTACTCCGGCCTCACCACCCAAATCCCTGCCAGAGAAGAAGGAGGCTGGGAATCAAAGACAAGCTGAAGTCCCTCAATTTAGTCAATTCTTCATAACCATACCAACACATCTTAAAGTATATATTCCAAACTATTTATTCAATTGTGATACTCCTGTATTACAATTAAGTTTTGACGTGTATGTTGCGTCCACTTCCTGGATTTGCGTACCAGTGGGCATGTATGTTTATCAAATGGCCGTCATTTTTCCGTTCTCCTCCAATCCACATCCTTTTCACCCACCGGTGCGCATCCTCATTTGGCATCCCCCCTCCTCATTTGACATCAGTCAATTTGACTCCCCACCCTCCCCCGAAAGATCCGTTTCACTTGTGTAAACATCATATTGCGGAAGCCAGTGTCCAGCTAACATCCTTTTGAGTTTGCCTTTAACCGCTAAGCCCTTCTGGGATAGAGGAGGACTGAGTACAGACACCCCGTTTCGCCCATCCTTTGAATTAGGTTCAGCCTCAGCTTCAGATCTCCAGATTATGATGTATTCAAGCAAAAGTAATCTCACAGAGTGAAAAGCTCTGCGTCTGCCATTGAGAGAAAGCCTATTTTCGGCCCCAGCGTGGTGTAATCTCTGCACTCGAGTGTAACGCATTAAAAAGCTCAGCACTGGCGTATGGCTCCGTGACTCAACAAAACTCACCTCCAGCGCAGGCAGCAAGGAACTTCTCACTCGGCGAAGGACGACTGACAATCAGGTGTGTCGTCCCCTCCTTGTACCTCTGGAAGATGATAAATACGTCGTCACCTCCGAAAAATACTTTACAGCAGTTCTAAATGAGGATATATAATATAAATGAAGGTGCCTAAAACATGACGTTTGAGAAGAGAAAACGGAAATAAGTTTCCACAGTGTACAGTAATACCACCGCCATTTGCCACTGCCAAAATGTGGGCCAGAGAACCTGCTGCATAATAACTTTTTTTGCATAATTAGTCCACTTATTCGGAAATAACAGAAGGATAGGCTCTGATTGGTTAGTTCCTTGCATGGACTGTCCTCCTCCTTGCAAACCTATTGGCTCAACATAAATGGTCACATTTTATTCAAGGACTGTGATTGGTGCGAATCATGTGGATGTCAATTAGATTTTGACTTAGATCTAGCAATTCTAAAACCCGGTAACAGCATTATTTTTTACTGACAACCATTATTTTTTCATAACCATAACTGTGGAGATGGTCAATGTCCAATGAGGAATTCCATCATACCTCAGTGGATTATATAGTTTTTTTTATGGACATGGTCATAAACCATATAAATTAGGCATACATGTAGTGTAATATGCTACTGTTTTACAGCTGATGAGATACAGAAATTCCCTACTATCAATACGAACCAAAGTGGTGGCCATCTTGGAATTTGTTTCTTATAATTTGAGGCATGGTTAAATCAATTAATCACATTATATTGTGCGGGGAAAAGTATCAACCCGCTTGAAATTAGACTGTAACAAAACCACAGGATAAACAGGCTATAAACATTAATGGAACATGCCCTTGAGGATAATGAATCTGTTGGATGTGTTTAATTGGATATGGATGTTTGTCAATTGAATGCTCAAGAGTACATTGAGAACATACGTAGGAATATGGTATTCCACATTTTAAAAAAGCATAAGCTGTTGCAAATGTTCTGCAAATTATTAAACGTTTAAGTAAATGTTCACAAAAAAAATAAAAACCTAACCAGGCATACAAGTCAAATGTCTCCCAAAAACGACTAATTTTCATTATAACCTTTCTGGCATTGAGAGAGAAAGGGGAGAAAGGTTAAAAACTCAATAGTGCATTTGTGCTCCAGGGATGCAGAGAAGGTGCAGCAACTATAAAAAGAGGCAATTAAGGGCAAGGATAAAAATAAGGAGTCGAAAATACATTGCAGCATCAGAACCAATTAGGTCATTTTTCAGGGCTAATCTACAGCTGCTATTCTTATGAATCAGCTGAACGGCAGGTGCAATCCAGCCCTTCGAATGGGTTCAAATTAAACCCAGTGTTAATCAAGCCGGTCTAAATCTGAATCTCACTCACACGCAATTAAAATAAATTTTCAGCGTGTAAGGACGGTACAACGCCATGGGGATTGCGAAAAAGCGCTGTGTTTTGCGTTAACTTAGAGCGAAAGGTCAACCGGTCAGATCGTGCACATCCATATTTCCATTCTGTATTTTAAACAAAAATTGTCCTATGGGGTCATAGATTGCGCAGTCAAAAAGGGCACCGTGTGACTAGCTGAGAATAAAAAAAATGCATACGTCACTCACAGAGCCACCGATATACTTTCCACCCAGGCGGTGGATTCCACGAAGCAGTTTCTCTTTCGTCTGTACGTTTTTGATCCCAGAGATCTGGAAGACATGCTTAGTGTCCACCATCCCCCTGCGGATGACAATTCGTTTTCCCCGTCAGATATTTACAACAGTAATCCGAGAATTAAGTAGCCTGTAGTCATTACAATATTCATTAGCACCAGTTTACTACAAACTAAACTTCATGATCTACATTTCATGCGGAGAACAATCCAGCCGATTGATTTAATTGCATACAGATCCACGAGAGAATGGTTCAATCTTTAATCTTTCCACAATTTTGTAAAGGACATTTTAACATTGCATGACATCAAGACTGACATAACGAATATTGGGTGACGACATTATCTAGGAACATTCCTGGTACCTGTTTCAGTGTCGGTGCCAGTATTGCATCAGGTTAGCTAGCTTTGTGTGTTCGCTGTAAGTGAACTACTCAGCAAACTAAAACTTGATAAATGTAAGAAGCTAAGATAAGTCGCTATATCAGCTTCTGTTTTGCTACTAAGTTAGTCTATCTTGCTACCTGGATAAATAATGACATACGTATAGGCTAATAGGAAGCTAATTAAACGTGTAAGAGACTAGATTATTTGTATTAGATTATTGTTACATACCCGGTTGATTTTTAAAAGGCCCACAGTTCAATACTACTTTACTGTTATGTAAATTACCAGTAAAGCATAGCATTGGTTGCCTGTTGTAGGATATACAGTATGTTTCCCTTTCCCAACAGAGCGCCAAATTTTTGACTACAGAGTCTGTACCATTTCCACAACATCGAGGGTGTTCTGTTTTATCATCGTGTCATTTATCATTACTACAGCCAATTTAACCGAAGGCGTATTAAGGGATAATAAAGTCTCTTATAAAATAGTAGATGGGAAAGTTACACACGGCAGTATTGAAAATCAATTTTACAGTAAAGAGAATTTACACTCCGTTCACTTCCTTTTCGACAGGCGCTTCATAATGGTATCCAATACTGTTAAGGTACTTTGCTCTAAACTGTGGGGTGTACGTGAAAATAAGATTAAAGTCATTCATTCTTTCACTGGTTATATTTTAAGATAAAGAATCCAGGATGATTAAGTATATACATATTTATTGTATTTCCAATGTAATTTGTATACATGTGGTATGTTTCATAAAATAAATAACCACCGACATATACGAAAACCCTATATTTTGTATTGTAGCGTTCCAGAAGGCGGAAGTTTTCCCACAGACTGCTTCCGGTTGGTTGTTAGAGACGCTTTCTCGGGTCGGATTTATATGTATGGTTGTTACTGGATTTTGCCAACGCTACGTTGTGATGATCATGAGTGGGATTTGTTATTATCAAAGAGTGGTCGATTTGAACGCTGCTCATTTCTTTTGCAGCTGCGGCATCAAGTTCTAGCTAGGCTTGGTAGCCTAGCCAGATGACAAGTTTACAAAACATATCAAGCTCGGTTTCTGGTTAAATTAATCCTTTGAGAATGATAGCTCATCTTTGAGTGGTCCAAGTTAACGTATGCTATCTAGCAAGTTAGCGATAGATCATGTAGCTATCATATTTACATAGCAACATTTGCCGGTGTCGCATCTGTTTAACTGCCTGGTGTACCTTGTAACATAATAGGTAACATGGCCAGCTCACAAACGTCGTAATTGTATTTCATTTATGATTTTGAGACCTAAAAATATTTGATAATTGACTTTTGAACATTCTGAACTTGGAGAATATGAAAGGTTAGATTACATTAAAACAAGTATATTGTTAGGTTTGCTTGTTTATAAACGTAGAAGTCTTACCCTAAATATAAACCTTTACAAATGATGTTGCTATGTAGAATAAAATACACTCACAATCAGTAACATAATTAGCAACAAGGACAAGGATTGTTCTCTTTTCAAGATCAGTTTTTATGTCATTATAACCACTGGGCTGGAAAAGATTGCTGCAGTTCCCGACTCTGAAGGTATTTATTTATTTATTTATTTATTTATTTATTTATTTAACTTGCATGTATTTTAACAAAACAACATGAAGAGACCAGGCGCCACAAACCTGGAGCCAAATTACACTTGTGTACAATAGTGTTCCCCAAGGCTAAATTAATATATTTTGCCAATTCAATTTCAAAGTAAACACATCATCCATTTATCCATTCAATCTTTTTTTATTTAGACTGATATACAGTACTGTGCAGAAGTCTTAGGCACTCTAGACATTATTATATATATGTTTAACTATTTTTTTTATGTGTTAGCATAAAAGAACAATTTTGAGATTTCCAAGTATTAATTTTCCAAAGGATTAAATTTTACAGAGACATTTTTGTATTTAATTTTAAAAAGTAACATATTACTGTAAGCAATTGACTACTTTTTACATAAAAACTTGATCAAAGCTGTCTCAGATCAGAAGCAAGGACTCAACCAAAGTCTGCAGAAGAACTGTGCCAAGTGCTCCAACATGCTTGGAACAGCCTCCCCGCTGATTGTCTTATAGAACTGCAGGACAGCATTGGCTATCTCAGAGAAGTGATGCAGTTTTAACGCGAAGGGTGGTCACAAAAAATATTGATTTGATTCAGTTTTTAACTATTCTGCCAAATGACTAAAATGTAATGAAAATGTACAGTATGTTTATTTAGGACCTTTCATTGAATAATTTTTGAAAAAATCTGTACAGAATGTTATACAGGTGCCTAAGACTTCTGCACAGTACTGTATATATATATATATATATATATATATGTAGCTGAGTACTCAGTTCAGTTGTTTCTCCAGTATATAAATGGGTAATTGCAGTTGGTGTGTGCTCCAGTATAGTGACTTAAACATGACTATTTTGATTATGCTGAGAAATATGTTTAGGATTTTTTATTTTTTATTTTTTTACATCTCACCTTAGTCTAATTATCAGGGGTTGACAGATATACGTGCGCTACGACTGTTACAGATACACCAATCCATTTTAGTTGCATCCTTACCTCATCTAAAACTACAGTTTAATCATCTTTATGACATTATTTGCTGATAATTTTTCTGTTCTCTATTTTAGTTATTTTCATAGTTTATCTAATGACTTAATCTCAGTTTATCCTTGTATATTTATAGGCATTTTCATTAAATGTGAATTGTATTTACCTTACCTTATTTACGTTTCTGTGACTTGTGTGGAGTGGTTTATGTGCACTTATTTTAATTTTGATTCCATTCCCAATGTCAATCACAATGTCATTTTCTTCTTCAAATGTTGCATTTGTACTGTATGAAAAGGTTTTGGTTGATATTGCTTTATATTCACTTGAGTTTGTAAATATGACGTGTGGTGTCTTATATGAATACTAGTAATACAGTGGCTTGCTTTTGAGAGAAGTACATCTCTTTCTAAAGCACCAAAGAATGAGTTGCCTGTTTCACATATTGTTCATTATTGTAGGCTTAATGCTTTGTGCTTTGTAGAATTGCATTGATTAAAATTGCAAGAGATATAACTGCCTTTTAAAATCCAGTACAGACAGAGAGAAGTGCCAAAAGCACAGAAAGTACTCATTCACCCCAGAATGATGTAGTGTGGAAGCACACAAAAAACACTCTTAATAATATCTCAATAAAGTGAGGGCGTGGCCTGAGAGCACCCTAATTAGCCTCAGTGCACAGACGGTGTCAACCTGACGTTTCCCATTGCGCTTGCTTCAGGTTTTCTTGTATCAGACACAGGCAGTGATGTGCATCCCCCCAACACACACACACACACACACACACACACACACACACACACATTATTATTTATAATTACATTGCTGGCTTTCTAATCCCACAATTGGAAACCTGCACATCACCAGTCACTTCATAAACTCGTTCTCAGATACACACCCGGGGAGGAGGGGACAGATAATAATAAATAATATAGTACAAGCTTAACTGTAGAGATTGTCAGGAAGAGAGGAAATAATATTTGTCCAGCTGGACAGCTTTCTTTTGTGTCGGGTAAATGAATGTTGAGATTCTGTCTGCCAGCCGAAGGTTTCTGTGTCAGGAGGTATCACCGACTGTTTGTAGTTTGACAGGGATTATTGAAATGGGGGCGAGATGAAGGGGAAGGGGAGAGAGAAAGTGAAATTGACACTGACACTCTCTATTATATTCCACTTGACTCATGATGACTGTATTGATATCGCGGATCCCAAACGCCGGGCTTTGCGGTTAGGGTATGTTAAGCATCGAGTGCTCGAGACCGCGGAGCGCGGAGATGAATTGTTTATTTAAAATGAGAGTGAAGAGGTTTTTATTTTTCCCTAACTCGCCGCAATGCCTCATCCCCCTACGCGCAAACTATGCATTTATTATCAGGCCCCGCCGTAGGCTCTTCCCCCCCTCTTCATGTGAGCGCGCCAACGAAATAAGGCGGAAAATATTTATTATTCGTGATAACCGCTCCTTGTTTCAGAGGGGGAAAAGGGAAGGATACAGTTGATTTATGACCGCTGATAAGAATCTTGTTTTAAGAGAAATCAAATTACCATGTCTTGTGCGCCGTATATATTTCTGAAGATAAATTTTTTCCGACAGGCAATCTGACAGAGGTAATATTTTCTTTGAAACAATGCTCGTCCATATTTGCTGCGTGCAGTATTGGTTAAGGAGATGCCCACTGTTGGCACGACGACGAGGAAATCCGATCCGCGCTCGCATATTGAACTTTTCTTATTCCACTCTTGGGACTGACTCTAGAAATGTAAATGTAGCATTTTTTTGTGCCACGAATGTCTGCAGATAAAGCAATACAGATATGTGTAGACTAGACTACCTCTTTCTCTTGAAGGGATGTGTCTCTTCATTGGTAAAGTAGCACAGCGGCTGAATACAGAGCGGGTGTTTGGCATGCGGAGGGAGTGTAGCCTGTCCCTAAGGTGTGCCGTTCGCCCGTCTCCTCCTGTAGGGGAGAGGATGGACTGGCGGGCGGACTTCCCCCAGGACCACGCCCCGGTGGACTGGGCCATCTCGGGCCTGCCTGGGGACCTGGACGTCCAGCAGCTGCTCTCAGACACGGAGGAGAAGCTGAAAATGAACGCTTGTAGGTCAGTGGCTCGCCTCCCCCCCCCCCCCCTCGCCCCCGCGGAGCCCCGCTGTGTGACACGGTGCTGGTCCTGGCGGCGGGCGGACGGGCGGGCGGGAGATGGATAGTCGCGTTGGCGGAGACGTCCTGTCGGAGCGGTGGAGGCCATCGCTCATGCTCAGTGGCGTAGAGCGGAGCGAGGCCTTCCCCCCGGTGAAGCAGCACGATGGACACTGGTAGGATCCGGGCACCGTGCCACTGAGACGGGCGGGGGAAAACCGTGCCATGCTGCGGCCCGGCTGGGCACCTGTATACCGCCACACACCCCTACCCCCACCTCCACCCCATCTCACACTGCACCACACAGAAGTCCGTCTTAACAAGGATTCTAGTCTTAACAAGGATTCTAGTCTTAACAAGGATTCTAGTCTTGTATTTTGTCTTGAAATCTTGGTTCTATTCATTTCTGGCTAAATAAGTCAGTGAGATGAGGCAGTTTGACTAATTTCAAGTTGTGCCAATGGGGTACTGCCAAAGATAATTTCACATCACAAGCGAAAAGTAACTTGAAACAAGGTAATATTTTCTACCTGAGAGCAAAAAGATCTTAACAACACTTAAGACAGATTTATATTTGCAGCGTACAGGTCATGTGGCCACATGGATTGCGTGGAATGCTTTTGGGACATTTCCCCAGAGCTAACTGACTGGGGATGTGGCTATCTGTTCTGCATTTGAATCTAAGGATTCAGTAAGAGGCTTTTTCCAGAGTGCTATTGCACAGACCAGACCTCTTTGGATGCTGATTTCTAATTTAACAGAAGCAGGCCTGCTTAGCATCGCCCCACTTTCAAGCTCACATGTCCAAAATAATCCTGTGTAGACCACAAATACCAGCTGGCTTAAACCAGACCACCATTCACACTTTACCTCTAACTGTCAGGCTTCCCCCTATTCAAAAACCCTGATGTGCAATTATAATTCCAACTAGTTTTCGCTTCATTTAGATTTGCATGCTTATCATTTAAGAACGCTTGTTTCCCAAGCATTGTTACAGCATACCATTGTTAGGTATTCAAGCAAAAAAAAGGTTCAGTGAAGTTGATTATGCTGTATTTAAATTAATATTCATGCTGTTTCAGCGCGGAGAAATGAGCCTGAACAGAAGTGTGTGCGTTTCGTCCTCTGGTTTTCTGCAGTGGTTTCTAATAAGCATCACGGGCTCTGCCAAGCATCTGTCAGAGGTGTCCGCGTGTTTTTACACTCATTAAAGGTTCATTTAAGAAGTGAATTGGCAAATTAATACACTCTTTGTTTTCTTTCTTGATCTTTTATTTTGAGCTTGAAGGGGACGGTTTAGTCTGAAATTGCAACGTATCAGAGGAATTAATTCTTTGGAAATATACAAATGTCAGTTAAATGCTCACAAAGGGGTGATTTGTCTGCTTTAAACTGAAGAAAAGGCCAAGCTTGCGTTGCCAGTGAGAAGCCGTGACTTTTAAATGCATTCTACCAGTCTGCTATAGCAATGTCAATGCATATCATTACAGCATGTATAAAAAGTGGTTAATATACTATTTTGTAGTGTACACACACACCTACTGAAGTTGTTTTATAGATATGATATTTGTGGACATAATAATTGAGACAGGACAGTACATTGTTCATATTGCAAAAATATGTTGCATTTGAATGTTACTGTTACAGTTATTTTGCTGACAGTATTATCCAAAGCAATTAGACTCAGCTGGGGACAATCCCCCCTGGAGCAATGCAAGTTTAAGGGCCTTGCTCAAGGGCCCAACAGCTGTGCAGATCTTATCGTGGCTTCACCGGGGCTTGAACTACCAACCTTCCAGGTCTCAGTCATGTACATTAACCACTAGGCTACATGCAATGCAAGATTTTTTCAAAATAAATAAACAACTTAATGCTATTTTTACACTAAATGGGGATGGGGGACTAGAAATACCAAAGCACAAAACTAAAGAGGAAGAGTGGAGCAGAACTTCACAGCATGGTGTACGTCATTCATACTCTTTAGTCTGTTGTTTATTCTGCACTGCACTTAAAGATGGATAATTGTGTCTCTAGCCCAGAATGCTTTTCATGACATATGTCTGCACACACACCTGTACGTGCACTTGCACACACACACACACCTGTACGTGCACACGCACACACACACACACACGCACACACACCTGTACATGCACACACGCACACACATACACACACACACATATACATGCACACGCACACACGCACACCTGTACATGCACACACACACACACACACACACACACACATATACGTGCAACCACACGCGCACACACACACACACACACACACACACACCTGTACATGCACACACACACACACGCACACACATACACACACACCTGTACGCACACACACACGCACACACACCTGTATATGCACACACACACGCACACACACCTGTATATGCACACACACACACACACGCACACACACCTGTACATGCACACACACACATACACACACATATATGTGCACACACACATACACACACACCTGTACATGCACACACACACACACACACATATACGTGCACACACACACCTGTACATGCACACACACACACGCACACACGTACACAGACGCACACACACACACATACACACACAGGCTAAATGAGAAGCGCGATTCTCTTTGCACCGTTAGTGTCCATGTTGAAGACACAGGCTGGCTCTCACAGGGCGTAATGTGTTGCAGTGGAGGGTCAGTGTAGTAGCAGGAGGACGCTTTGAAGAGAACTCAAGTCTGACCCGTTGTAATTCCTGCTCTTATGATCCATACAGCTTGATTTACTGTAGGGGCCTGAAAACCCTTCACGGGTGATTTGAGGGGAAATAAGTCCTGTTGAAATTCGCGGAGGGGCCGGGCACGCTTCACGCGGAGAGGGCCCGGCTCGCTCAGGACGCCCGTCAGAGAGGCTTCTGCGCTTATTACGGCTCCATTCCCCGCCAGACGGATCCGAAAATCTATATTTCCCTGCTTTTATCCCGCGCGCCTCTTAGAGACGAGGACAGACAATGAGGAATGCGCTAAATGCGGCTGGCGAACAAAGCCACTTACCCCGCTGCCATTAGTGCTGTTTTTCTCCCTTTGAAAATGGAGAAAGTAGTAATTGAAGATCCACATCTTGAAATGAAACTAGGGGGGTGGGTAATTCAAGGATTATTACAGAGGACCAATGTGTATTTTTTTTTCCCTTTTTTTTTTTTTTTTTACGCTTTCCAAGCATTAGGGGGCATTTTCTGTTCTTAGAGATGGGGGAAAGGATAATCATTGTGGAAAGAAAGGACTCCTGTAATGGAAATTCGGACGGAAAATAACGCCGCGTTCAGGGGCGGCAGTGGGCCGGGCCGCGCGGAGCGGCTTGGCGACTCTGTTTGGGCCGGGCGAACGGAAGGCACCTCTCTCCCGCCCCCTGACCACGCTCTTGGGTGGCCTTCCGAAATTCACCTGCTGCCTAATCCACTTATTGGTGTCTGGGACAAATGAAGGGATACAGGAAGGAGGAGGTGGTGGGGGGGTGGGGGGGGTAGAGAAACAGAAAGAAAGACTTCCCTCTCTCCAGTGAAGGAGAGGTTTCAACCTGTTTATGGCTCAGAGTCTCTGGCCTGCTCCTGTGGTCTCAGATGTCAGTGATTTGCCCGAGAGCAGTTTCCTAATTGTTGGGAGATTAAGATAGGCTTGACAACGGTCCCCGGCTCAACCAATGGAAAGGCTGGGGGGGTGAGGGGAGGTGTGAATGCAGACGGGGGGGGGGGTCTGGTTTCGCCGGGCCGGGACACAGCTAACGTTAGATAAGCAGGGGCCACATGCCAGCGGGCCGCTCCGGGAGGGCGGTGGGCCCTCGTACAGACCCCGGAGGCAGGGTCGGTGGCTGCGGAGAAAGGGGGGTCTAACTAGGCCACAGCCTTGGAGCCGGAGGGGATCCGTTTTCAGGGCGTCCATTCAGTCCTGTCCAGGGAAGAGAAGGCCCTTTGATACCGCGGGGGTATTTGTTTCCCCGCCGTTCACTGGGAGCTCAGCGAGAGTGGGGCTTATTTGAAAGGGATCTCCTCACACCCCCCCCCCCCCCCCACCACCACCACCCCCTCGCTCCCTGGCCCACCCACACTAAATTAATTTTGACAAGGAACTTAAGATAACGTCGAACGCGCTGAGTAATCGCAGGGCTCGGGTTGCGGGGGAATCACGGAGCTGTGAAATGCGCCATCATATCTAATAAAGGGCCGGATGGCCTCCGCGGGCGTCCGTGTCACGGCTGGGCTGGAAACACTTACGCCTCGCTCCGGGAGGGAGACGCGACACGGAGCCAGAGTGCGCGGGGAAAGAAATGCCCTCCCTCTGCATCGCACACCGCGGTTTTCAGGATTCGGGTTTTACGGTTTTACTTCGCCAATCCACGGCTTTGTCATTTCCCGTTCCCTCTTATTTTGTTTAGAGGCATTCCTTCTTAGAGGAAGTGCAGGGTGTGTGTCTCTCTCTCCCTCTCTCTTTCTCTCTCTCAATTTAATTCAAATAAGCTTTATTGGCATGGTAAGGGACCACTTACATTGCCAAAGCATACACAGACATAAACATAACACATGGGCAATAAAAAATTGAACTACAATAAACATACAGAAGAGATAAATCAAATCGTACATCACATACAATTAGTAATGACCTCTCTCCCTCTGTCTCTCTCCCCCTCTCTCTCTCTTTCCCCCTCCTTCTTTGGAATAAACATAATTTGGGGCCCTGCTAATCCTGCAGAGGTGTTGATTAATCTGCAGGTAGTTCACACACCTCCGGGGTCAAAGGTCGGACATGGCAGGGACGTGGGAGGGCTACCCTTGACGCAGCGTGATTCTCTCGGTATGTGTCGGAATCGGGTTCAGTCAATCATAAACCTGCCAGGAGATCCACAAAGCTGGAACGAACAAAGAAGGAGACGAAGTCAAAGTTTTTTTTTTTTGTTTTTTTTTAAGTTTAGCTGTACCTATTTTTTTTCAACTGTGGTTCACGCGTACTTGTATATCTTTTCCAAATCATGTCTGCCGTGATTAATTGGCATCCCGGGACAGCCCTGGCATCAGGACAAAGACGCAGCGCTTTTCTACAGCGCTACTGCCCGTGGGCCTGCCGTACAACGCTGACTGACCGTCGGGGCAGCGCCGTGAGACGTGGCTTCGCTGGCTTCGGAGCGCTGTTAGTTTACGCGCAGGCTTCGCCCGAACCGATAACGAGCGCGCCCGCAAAAGAGGAGACGTCTTGGGGGACGGATACTGTTTTTATGTGAAGTTTAAACCAGAGACGGAGGCGCAGATGGAGGCCTGTTTAAGGCCTGCTGTTTGAACACACACAGCCTTGGGGTGGTGCCCATTCCATCCCGTACAGTGATGCACAGACAATCTTTTATAGAGCACATTAAACACGCGTACTTACAGCTCCGCATCCACGCTCCAAATGCTTCGGCTGGTTTAAACAGCCCCGTCCCGCAGCCCTTACAGGAGAGCTCGTTTTGGGTTTTTCTGGACGCTGAACGTTGAAATTAAGTAGGCTATCGTAAATTCCGGGGGGCGTAAATATCAAACTGACCATTTTTTGTCTTGCAAACGCTTCGCCAGTGGACTCTGAGTAGCCTGCTTACACAAGTAGTGTACTTACTAGGTGGGCCTACTTCTCTGTTGGAAAAATGTACATTTGTGTCAAGCTTTTACTCAATAAATCACTTGATGTGTACTTTGAAGGATATCATTATTGTGCTTTCAGTTGCTCTTTCTTGTAGAAATGCATTTAAAGCTTGCAGAGATTGCATACATGTGAAAGGATTACTGCAAGGTAAACTTATTGTGAGGTAACAGATTTTTTTTAGAGCCCAATCTAAGTGGTGTTCGAGACATACTTTGTACAGCAGGTTTAATTTGTTTTCTTTTTTTCATTTAAAACCGCATATGCTACGTTTTACATTTCTACTGTAGAATAATTCCAATCCGATAGGGCTTAACAAACAATTGCATGGGAAGGCTGTGCCGGGGAAAAGGCCTCATAAAACTAGGAAAAAGTGTTCAGTTTATTAACTTTACATAAAGTAATTTCGCGTGATGAAATAAACTGTTTACAGTCTCATCATTCAGTTAGCATTAGTAGCATTTTACAGCTTGCTCTGGGCAATCAATTACGCTCCTGAATGTGAAAGAGGCTGTTCTAATGCAGTCTGTCACAGCTGTGAGAACTTCTGCGCTGCTCTTCGTTTTGCAATAAACAGAGCTACTTTTTTGGAGTCTTGTCAGCAATTCTGCATTAAAAAATAATAACAGTCGCAGCGGAAGAACCAACGCGAGTTGGGGGCTGTGCATTCATGTTGAATATTCCATGATTTGTACACAGACCGTTAAAAATTAACGACATTTTATGTTTCGCGTTTTTTCGGTGTGAAAATAAAAAACGCGTCACGTTTAAATGTTATTTAATGTCTTGTCATCGGAGACATCTGGATGTTAGGCTATGCAGGGATTCGCCGTTTACAACTCGAAGGTTTATGGGCTTGACGGTGGTGGATGTGTGCCGTGGACCACTGCTCGCTCGCCCGTCCGCAGATACAGGCTACTTACCGTACCCTACAGCAGGAAGCGCGGTGCTTATTTGCATCGATGCCACTAAACATTACGTGTCTGGAATGTCATCTTTAATTCATCACGTTAAAAAGGGAGGCGGGTTTGCTGATATAGTCTGGTTCTAGTCGCGTCAAGCTGAGAGAAACGTCGCTTCTGAGTGCGCCGCATCAGATGGCGGTAAACTACTCGTTGCCAGTCGCTCAGCAGACACTCATAGCGGGGATATATTGATGTCTGTGTTCATTATGGCTGATGTGTCTTGCTCTGACAGCGGGGCTGTCGGGGTTGATTGTGAGTGCCGTCGTGTCTCCTGTCAGTATCGAGCAGAGCCTGAGGGAGCTGGAGGTGCAGTTCGGTGACTCCTGGACGGAGGACAGGGCGTCCACCCCCGCAGATATCCTCCAGTTGTTCAGTCCGCAAAACCTCACCTTCCTGAAGCCCACCTGCACTGGACAGCAACAGTTGCTGGACTTTCTCAGAGCCCTGGTAAACACACAACACTACACACACACACACCTTCAACTGAAGTTTACAGTGAAGGAAATAGGCTGTAACTATGTTTGTGGTTCCAGTCTGGTAGTCTTGTTTATTGATCTGGCAGATATGTTCTGTCTTTGCAACGATATCTAACTGCAGAAGGCCGGAAGACCTGCTTTCATGTCCATACCTGCAGCCTAATCATGATAAATAATAAATAAATTATTTGTTACTTAGATTAGACTTTTATCCAAAGCGACTTACTGTTGACTAGACTAAACAGAGGACAGTCCCCCTGGAAATTTGCGGGGTTAAGTGTCTTGCCCAAGGGCACAACAGCTGTGTGGATCTTATCAGGGCTTGAACCACCAACCTCGTACCAGTCAGGTACCTTAGTCACGCGTCTACAGGCTGCCCCAAAAGTGTTTGTTTTGTGAGGCATTGTAGCAACATGACCCATGATTGGTATTTCCTGAGATTCTTGGTTCAGATAACCATGGTCCACTCAAGACAAGACTAATGAAGGATACTATTGTTCTACATTTATTTTTAAAACAGTAAATGGAGAGCATTGATATACATGCTTTTTTAACATAGATGTTGATCTCCTAACCACTCCTCAAGTTGATTATCTATGTATCTAATGGAATTTTTTTTAAACTTGTGTCCCAGCAACAGTTTCTAAGGACAGAGGAGAAGGGGCGGGAGGAAGCCATCCTGCAGCTCCTATTGGACATCTCCTCCCAATGTGGCGTGGCCTTCCCTAAACCTGCCCCCTTGGTGGCCCTGCACCCAGCGTTAGGTTCCCCGGTTCACGCAGTGAGGGAGGAGGCCGCCCTCGAAGTTCAGGAGGTCTGGGACGACGTTCGGCTCCTGCTACGGCGCCACCTGCTGGCAAAGCTTGGAGGGGCAACCTGTCGCCTAATGACTGGGACTCGGAAGGTTGGTGGTTCAAGCCCCGGTGTAGGCATGATAAGATCCACACAGCTGTTGGGCCCTTGAACAAGGCCCATAAACCTTTATTACTCCAGGGGGGTCCCTGCTTCATCTAATCAACTGTAAGCGACTTTGAATAAAAGCATCAGCTAAATAACTATTTATTTATTTATTTATTTATTAAAGGAGCTGCAGAAGTCGGCGAATCCTGAAGGGGGCAGTAGCGAGCCCCACACATCCCAGCGTGCTCAGCGCCTCCAGCAGCTCCTGTTCCTGTACCCCGAGGCCGAGGTTCTGTCCCGTTACCGCGGCGTCCGGGTCAAGGCCGTACAGGAAGTCCTCCAGCAGGGCGCCCAGTCCTCCAGCCCCGCCCAGACGGGTTTCGGCAGGCTGGCGTGCAGTTTTGGGACGGCGTGCCCCGCTCTGCTCCGCCTGGTGGAGGAGGACCTGCGAGCTCTGAGCACAACGGTGGAACCCGCTGCCAGCCTCGCCTTTATTAACCACGCCCACCTCGACACCGTCGCCCGCGAGGTGAGCGTCGCCATGGAGATGCTGGTGGAGGACGCGGCGAAGGACAGCAGCACGAGCAGCGGGAAGGCCAGGAAGGCCTCGGCCAAGTCCAGAGTCGCTGTCGGTGAGTTCCCAACTGTCCAAATTATTTCAGTCAGTTTAAGTTTATTATTCCTGACAACACCTGCTCAGGGAACTAGAAACGGACTTTTATGCACTGATATACGTTTTCACAAACCTGTGACGTCCTCAGTACAAGCCAAACTACAGGACAGCTAGCGCTGCACTGCAAAAAACTAAAAAATAAGTAAATCTTAACAAGTATCTTAGTTCCATTCATTTTTAGTTAAAAATCTCAAAAAAGGTGAGAAAGTCTCACTCATTTAAATTCACTTGTCAAGCAAACAGTCACTTAAAACATGAAAATATTTTCTACTTGAGAGAAAAAAAAGATCTTAAGTCTTATTAGAAGACTAAAAACACTTGTTAAGACAGAAATTTTTTGCAGTGTGGGCACTGAAGATGATTTTACCTGTTCGCCCCACCCACTAAGTGCTCATGATGTTTCAATTTCTAATTAGTCTGTTTTGAAGTGTTTGTCTATAGCAATGAGAGCTTAACCTTAAACTCAAACTTTGTAGGGAACTAGGAGCCCAAATAATTGGCCCTGCATTAACAGTGGTATTTGATCACCCGATACATGAAACAAACCTACGTACAAGTCAATAAACTGAAGATGAATCACCTCGGGCCTAGCATCCTGCAGTCAGAGCGTGTGATGATTGTAAAACGGTGCTGGAGTTTTCTCCTGTTAGAGTTGTGTATTACAACTCCACGCATGATTTAGGTATGGAGCATAGAGATGACTGTGTTCTTTGGCCTCACATGAGAGGGTATTTAAATGGGCAAAGCTGTGTGGATCGCTGGGGAATGAGTTTATGTGCTGGGTTTAAATACCGTCACAGCAGGACAGCCTGCTGTTGGGTTGCAGGTACGCCGGATTCGCCATGGTTACGGCCACTTGGAGCTTAACTACAGACGTCTGCCGGTCTCCCGAGATTTTAATTTAGAAATTTTACATTTGTAATTTGAAATTATTTATTGGCAGGATGATTTGCTTGTAAAATCACCTCACTAACAACGCGAGCAACAAAAATAATCCCGATTTGAAGTGACATCGCGCTTCACAATGGAACAGTTACTGTGTACAAGTTCAAACTGATGAATCACTAGTGTAACATATATATATATATATCAATATCTATCAATATAGGCAGACAAAGAATTTGTCTCAAAGTGCTTTGTTTAAAAAAATGAACCTTTGTGTGAGAGAAAAGGCTTCAGGTATGTGTTATTATTTATTTCCCCCTCTTTATTTCATAAACGTATAAATATAAATATATTTTCTTTGGAAACCTGAGAGACGCGGTTTCCCTCAGTGCTCTCCCTGGGGAGTCTTCTTCTTTGGTACCTGACGCTGTCAGAGCACTGAACCGTTTAACAGCTTTCCCATTGAGTGCCGGCAGTCAGAGGCTTGCGCGCCCTCTCCGTCTGAAAGGGAAGGGCTGATACTGCTCCCAGCCAGATGTGCGCTGGAGGCCTTTGTGTTTCTTCTCCTCCTCATCCCTTGTTTTTTTTCCTTCTCTGTTCATTCTCACCCTCTCTTTTCCGGGGAGGGATGGGGGAGCGGCGGAGGGAGTCTCACGGCTGCCACGCGGATTGACTGGCTGACTGCCGCCCGCTGCGTGGCGGAAAACGTCCATCCCATAATTCCCTGCCTTTTCCATTTTTTTGAACATACTTTTTTTTATTCTTTTGTGGGAAGTCTATGTGGAAAATGAGTCTTCCGCTTCAGGTTGAATGGCGTATTAAAGTTTGACAACAGAAGTCAAGTTGAAGTGGGCTTACTGAAAGTAATTTAACCCGTTTGAAGAGTACGGTTAAATTAATTTTGGAATGTTTTTTTTCTCTCCAAAATTCGAACTCAGTGTTCTAGAATTCCATTGCTTTCAGTTACCAGTAGTGATTGTTACATCAGCATTAGAATCTCCAGTTAAGAACATTTTAATGACATATTTGTGATTAAAATACACCTTACACCATAAAGGGTTAACAACCCTTTGTGATTGGACACAGCCTGATTCGCCAATCAAATCACTATTTTATCCATGAAAACAGGACCCTCTCACATACCAGAACAACCCCTCTCAGATTTGGTGGCCTGTTTATTCCAGAGTGCATTAAAATAAGCCAGGAAACCAGTTGACTCAATCTTCAAGTATGGTCACCACAGTTTCTAAAAAAGGGAGTGAATGCAATTTCTCTGCAGGTAACAAGTAATTCCCCTCACCTCTTCCTGACTGACAGTCAACCGTTAAACCAAAATAAAAATGTAGCTGAGAAAGGCTCGTACAGACATTCGACAACAGTCAGAATTCCGTGGCCGCACCAGGCGGGACTTCCTCTTCGCGTTGCGGTGGTTTGAATACCTTCTGCGCATGAATATGAATTATATTCTGTGCAGTCTGTACAGAAGAGTACACTGCATTGCGTTTAAACACACATAATAAACACATCCAGCTCTCTCTCCCCTGGATTCTCTCTCTTTGAATGATGCGCTAGCGCGTAGCTAGCGACCGTCCATCTCTGAGAGCACTTCAACGTTTCGCCGTGCCCGTGGAGAATAGGGAACACACCGGAACGATGTTTGTTAATATTAAATAAGAGACGCACTCCACGAGATTGTATCTTTTACAGTTTACACACACTGTCAAAAGGCGCCGTGTGGCTGCATGCATTTATATAATTATGGTGCTTTGAGAATTTATTTATTTATTTTGTTTATTTATTTCACACGCACAAGTCAGGCTCCCAGCCAATTGTGGGGCTGCTATTCATATTATCGGGCCCAGTCTTTTGTGCGCTGGAGGTCTCGTTTAAGTGGTTCGGTTTCAGGACGGGAATATTCATTGTTTACATGCACTAATGAGAGAGACGGAGTTCTTCGCCTATGCGTAGGTATGTACACCGCGGACCTTGAGCTGTTATTCATCTTTATATATGATCTTCAGTTGACTCCGTGCCCCTTGTTAGTATCTCAATTCAGTGATGTATACCCAGCAAACAAGTACGTGAATATTAGCTTGAAGAATCTCACCCCTTTATTACTGTAGTAGCCGTGAAAGTGTTCTGCATTAAAGGATTTTTCAGAAGTCTTTATATTTTTGCATGTCTTTTTTTTTTTTAGACGAACAGAAATAATAAGGTTCTTATGCAGTCGCAGTTATCACTTTACACATGAAAGTCGTTGTGGATACACAAAAATAAAAAGAAAGTTTAATGGAAGCGGACAAGTGAGACTGAAAAGAAATGAAAAATCTCTCAAAGGAAAGTGTGCCCCTCCTCGGTGAGAACTAGACGGGGAATGTACAGGAAGAAACCCCACCCCCCACAGATCTCAGCCTGTACAGTACTACTCTGACAATCCTACAGATCTCTGTGGATCTCAGCCTGTACAGTACTACTCTGACAATCCTACAGATCTCTGTGGATCTCAGCCTGTACAGTACTACTCTGACAATCCTACAGATCTCTGTGGATCTCAGCCTGTACAGCACCACTCTGACAATCCTACAGATCTGTGTGGATCTCAGCCTGTACAGTACTACTCTGACAATCCTACAGATCTCTGTGGATCTCAGCCTGTACAGTACTACTCTGACAATCCTACAGATCTCTGTGGATCTCAGCCTGTACATAACCGCCCTGACAATCCTGCAGAGCTGTGCGGATCTCAGCCTGTACATAACCGCCCTGACAATCCTCCTGATCTCTGTGGATCTCAGACTGTACAGTACCACTCTGACATTCCTGCAGAGCTGTGCCCTTGGTATGCTGAGGAGAATACAGGAGCGATCTGGCTGCCTGATAAACTTGTCAGTTCCCCCCCACCTCCACATACACCCCCACCCGCTGAGAGTCGCCCCCCCCAATACTTCCCCCTACTTCCCCCTCTTTCCTCATGTCCGAGTATGCTACTCTTTTCTCTCCCTCTTGCTCGATAATTTGGAGCGTGTCCTAGGGAGGGGTGCAGGTGTGGGGCAGCCCTGCCGGGGGGAAAAGAAAGAGAGAGGGAGAAAAATTAAATCAGGAGGTAAATTATTGCGCGATTGGCCATTCCCAGCAGACCTGGGCATCATTTGGAGGAAAATATCTAATAATTGGTTTCAGGCCATGTCAGACACATGCAATTCCCCGCACTAATGGCAGCGTCGGGCTGCGGCGGGCCTCGGGGGTCAGAGGGGGACAGGAAGTCGGCGGCGCGGGGCCCGCGCGCGGGGGAAACGGAGTGGCGGCGAGCGGCGTCCGCGGGGAGCGCCACTTCACCGCCGCGTTCATACATCAGACGGCCGCCGCACGCCGAGTGTTTACCTTCCTCCGCCGCCCGCCGGCCCGCGCCCGCTCCGCTCCGCAAAGCGACGCTAAACTACCCGCCCGTAAACAGGCCAATCAATAACAACCGCTCTGGGATTTCCCTCCTTACCTCCCGCTTTCTGTTCTGTTCTGTTCTTTTTTTATCTCTCTCCCCGCCCCCCGCCGCCAACACAGGCGGGCATGCCAATACTGTCGTTGCATTTTCTCTCTCTGTCTCACATTTATGAGCTTTATTGACGTGACGTGCAGAGATGAATACGGCCGAAGAATGAGAAAACAATATATGATTAACGAAGAATAAACATACAGAATACAAACAAATATCTGTGTGTGTGCAACAATGAATGTGTGTCTTTGACCATTAATTCAGAAGATAATAATTTGCGTTCTCTTATGCGCACTCTCTGTCTTTATGTGAGTGTGTTTTATTTTGCGCTTGCATATATTTACATACATGTATATGTGTATATTTTTGTTATTTTTTTATTTTCAGGGTTCAGTCTGGCCAGGCACAATGATTTTTTTGTTCTTGTTCTTTCAAATCACGACTATGACTGTGTGCTCAGAAAGGGGGAATTCTGGGATACAGGTGCAGGTGTTCTGACCTCCACAAGCAACAATGGTCCATGGGCAGTTCTTCAGCCTTGGCTGGTTACTCGCCCTACCAACCTTCGAAGACGGCTTCTGTTTTCTGACAGTTCGTTGGATCGTTGTGGGAAAGTGGTAGTTAGGAGCAGCCATCTTAGCTGGGTGTCAGGTAATGACGGGTGACCACCGATCAGGTGGTTGTTACAGGTTGTCCTGACTGTACCTCACCGAAGCAACAACTTTTTCTGAAATCTGTTCTTTGGAGAAAACGTGAACACGAGCAGATTCGTTCTTCTGACAGCTGTTTTATGCCTCAGTGTGTAGGTTTTTTGTTTGTTTGTGTACTTATCTTTCTTTATTTGTGCCATGTCAGCACATCCCCTGGGGCATCGCTTTTTTCAGCTTGTGCTGTAGGTGCCGGCGTTTGCAGGGTTTGCGGTAACGGTACATATAAAAGCACTGACTGTACAACTGGATCAACTGATCCGTCTTCAGTCGTATGCTGACTGTCTGCTCGTGTTGCAGGAGCTTGTTGACGATGTTCATATGTAGGCTACTGCTGTGAAAAATATTTAAAACTTAATGACAACCTTACCACAATTATTAGCTCACGCAGCTTGTGTTGATAAAATATTGATTCAATAAGAATTTCACTATATTCCGGATTTCTGGTTGGTGTTTTTAACTGTTTTGTGATTCGTCATTATTTTGTATATAACTGAAACAGTTATCAAATCTGAAAGATGGTCGGTGAGGAACGGTCGATGAGTGGCTGCCATTTTGAATGGAGGTTGACTGAGGCCCATTACACACAAAGGTCAATGTGACCTCACCCACAGCTCAAAGTTCGGACGGGGGAAAGGAGTTAAACGCCACATAAACCCCCACGCTCCTGGAGAACTTCAGCAAGAACATGACAAGCCTCTCAATTTTCCCCTGGTTATGCGAGCTTGGCAGCGCTTTGCTGTTTGCCAACCGACGCGGGCATTTAAACGGGATCTATTTGTTTCCCTTCTGGGTGCTGACTGTAACTCACAGCAGAGTCAGGCGAGCTGAGAGCTCCTCCAGCTAGCCCGGGGAGAGGGAGACAGGTGCGTCTGCTTCAGACGCCCCACATATTCACGCACCGAGTCATTTCCTCGCCGGGTACGAGCTCCTACTCCCCCTGGAGCCCATTAATGAAGAGCTGAGGCACCCTGGGATATCCACTCCCCCGCTGCTATTGGCCGGATGTTACCCTCCAGACGCATGAATATATTCCGCCATAACCAGCTCAGGGGTCAGCCGGCACAGCCGTAATAATGTAGGAAGACTGACATGTGCAAATATAACGGTGGAAAAATATATCCCACCACAAATAATAATGATGTTTAAAACTCTGACATGAATTAGTGTGGAGGCTCAAGAAATGAGGACCCTTTTAAGTTTGTTGTCATATTTTGTTTAACAATGTGACAAAATTACATTAGGATCTCGGAAGTAATGATGTTGCAGTTATTGGGAGGCTTTCCCCCCCTCCCCGCTCTCTCTCTCTCTCTCTCTCTCCCTCTCCTTTTCTCATTCCTACTCAATCAGCCTCATCCTTTCATCGCTACGCTAATGCCTGCTTGATCCCCGTCCCCAATGTCTTTCTGCAGAGGAGCTCATTTAGCCGCGCGTACAAAAGTATTTGTTCGGTCTGTCGGGGAGTACAGCGACGCGTTTCACAGTCGCCCATTATCCCGCCTAATGCGTAACATCCCCGGGGTGATGGGTTTGGCAGCTTAAAAATTGGGAAATCCATATTTGCGGCGGGGGTCATCCGCGGGTTAGGGGAGAAAAGTTTGCTCCTCGGAATGTTGCTCTGTTTATTTTCCTCACAAGAAGTTTCTGTTTTTTTTCACTGGAAGAGAGAAAGTTTGCAGGAATTGATATCTGTAGGTAAGCGGTCAGGGAGTCAGTAGGATGTTTGAGTAAGGGGTGGAGGGGGGGGTTATGGGAAATTTGTCATGTTCCCCCTGTGCCCTTATTGCAAAAAAACAAAAAATAGGTTAATCTCTCCTTAAATTAAGACTTAAAATGTGTTTTCTTTACTTTTGCTTTATAAGACAAAATCTGTGCCAAATACAGTTTGACTCATTTCAACATTTTCCAATGGGTAAAGACAATTTCACTTGTCAAGCAATCAGTACCTTAAAACAAGCTAATATTTCTACTAGCTACGAAAAGTCTCATTACATTATTGGCAGTGCTGCATGTTGGGGAGATGGGCGTCCCATCCGGTAACAGTTCTGGTTTTTGGGTGTTCCTCTGCTTGCCTACAGCTCCCCAAGAGGAGGCCCCCAGGAGGGGCATGAGCCTGACCTCCCACCAGCTGGGGCAGCTGACCCGGCTCGCTGGGGCGCTCCTGGACCTGGAGGAGCGCGTGGAGGGCCTGGCAGCCGATCTGGGGCTCCTGTGCTGTGCTGGGGAGACCCCCTGCAGCGTGAGAGGTACCCCTGCAAAACCTCACCCCCCTCTTACCCCCTTTAAGGCAAGGACCAGCAACTCAGAGTCCTGCAGGGTTAGAGGTACCCCCCACCAACCTCACCCCCCCTCTTACCCCCTTTAAGGCAAGGACCAGCAACTCAGAGTCCTCTGGGGCTG
Organism: Conger conger; assembly: GCF_963514075.1. Lineage (NCBI taxonomy): Eukaryota > Metazoa > Chordata > Actinopteri > Anguilliformes > Congridae > Conger > Conger conger. Next base: position 19,335,359 of record NC_083770.1, on the reverse strand, counting down.
AGAACGCCTGGTTCTCCACCCTCCCTTTACCTGAGAGTCAGGTATGAAGACAGTGTGGCCATGAGGCAGCACTAGTTACCGGAGGAGAAAAGAAAACCAGGGCTGGATTTGGATTGGAGGGCCCGGATTTGATGATCCCTGCTTTAATCTCATTAGTGAAATCAGGTGGTGTAGTGCATGGTGGGAGCAAATACCTGCAGACACTGTGGGCCTCTGATGCGTCCGTTCCACTGGGACTTTTCACACTCGATAAAGCAATAAGACGTGAGAGGCAGTGGTATATCATGTGTGAGGGGTGTTATGGGATATCATGTGTGTTGGGGGTGTTTTTATCTGTGTGGCACAGCTGTGTACCTGGAGCTCTGCAAACACGTCCATGTTCCTGATATACTGCTGCTTTAAGCACCTCACTGCTTTCACAAAATGTCTTTTCACTCCAGCATGTTCAAAGTCATTAAAACTTCAAAAGCCCATGAGACCACCAAAACAATGTTTGTTGAATCGGTACCAACCTTCCACGATACAGTACATTCCTCTGTTTAAATAGGCTAGCCTGGTAGCAGTATCATTAACTGACATATTCAATCAATTGACATCAAGCGTTCATCATCTGGAATTCAAATATGGCAGAAAAAAAAAAAAAAAAAAAAATGCTTTAACAATGTCACCTGTTGGGTCACCTGTTGGGTCTCATAAAAGTTTATAATAACTATAAATTGCCGATTTCAATTCATAATTACAATTACGCATTTATAGTTAACCAAATCAAATACTACCCATTCTGTTGATACCAAACTAATAGAAATGACTCAGCTAAGATGGTGAAAGCATTTTGGAGTTCTTTGAATTAGCTGAGGCTGACTTCATTCAACAGAGTTGTTGAGGAAAAGACACCATTCACCATTTTATAGTCCTTAGCACAGTATCGAATTACAGTACAACAGGAAGTGGTAGTCAGGTGACTGTCCTACATCACGGGTGTTGTAGTTCTGAGTTCTGTGGAATACAGGGACTTGTCGTCCCGATGCACCTCAGCCCACCAATGAGCCTTAACTAGCTGGTAGACATGTCATAACCCAGCCTGAGTGTGGTCATTTTGACTAGTTTGTGTATTGAGGGAATTGGCTGCATAAGGCAGATGCAGCGAAATCAAACTCTCCTCCCGAACAGCCATCTTGAAGATTTAAGGACCTTTCTGTTTATGAAAGCCTCTGGGTCAGTATTTTGCATGCGGAATGTGTTGTATAAGACTATGCCCACACGATCATTTAATAAAAGACTCCTCTGAGCATTTATTGTGTTTGGTACAGCTCTTCCTCTCCTGGACCGGAGCCCTGAAAAGAGCACTTTGAGTGCGCGTACTTGTTTCTGTAAAGGTTACATTAAAAACAACACATGCAGAAGCACTTGATTTACTGAGAAGCAAACAGCCTTTAAAGGCCAGTTATCCAAGTCATTAATTCAGGCAATCAAACGACTTAATTACCACAAATTCATCAGATGGGCTTAAAGGTCAAGAAGTGACACGTCGGTTGTTTTCTCCCATAATCCTCCGCTCCTGCTCGACTCATTCCTGTTCTGGTAAATTGCCTAGCCTGAGGTCTCAGTCCGGCAGTTCTGATTAGAAAAACGTGGTCTTGACGCGTTCGCTTTAATTTAGGCCAGCGAGCACACACACACACACACACACACACACACACACACTCACACACACACTCACACACACACACACACACACACACACACACACACACACACACTCACACACACACTCACACACACACACACACACACACACACTCACACACACACTCACACACACACACACACACACACACTCACACACACACACACACACACACACACACACACACACACACTCACACACACACACACACACACACACTCACACACACACACACACACACACACACACACTCACACACACACACACACACACACACACACACCCACCCCCTCCCTGCTTTCTCACTCATCGCGGGATTACCCCCGGATGCGGCCGATCATATCTGAGTTCAGATCAATGCCAAGCCTCTGATTTTCTGCATTAAAAGCGCACTTTGTTACTTTAATTGCACCCTCTTTGTTTTGGCTTAGCTGCAAAGCACTGCGCTTCCGTGATCGCTGGAGTGAGATTAGCTGGATCGGACCGCGTTTTGGATCCGATTGTTCCCCTCATTTTCCACTTAAAACTCGCCCCTCTTTGGGGTGAGCGGTCAAACCAAGGTCATTGTCGATCCCTTGGTGTTCTTCGCAGAGAGTAGGGCGGATTCCCGTGAATTCTGGTCAAATTCCCAACCAAATTCCCAATTTTTGAAAACCTGGACTTCTAAACATCCCCGAGTTTAACTGACTCCATGATTCCTCCCTCTCCACTTCAGATGACGTGTGGAGAGTTTTCTGGTGTAAAATGGCCGCCATGTATCACCTGGGTGGGTGTTGCGTACTGGTGATGGTTGATGTGATTTTCCCATCTTTGCTGTTATTAAGTACATTTATATATTATCAGAGGAACAATGCTGTTGAAAATGTGATCTGTTGTCGCCATAGTGAGCTTGTGATGTCATCGGCAGGGATCCTGAAAAGGGCCAGAGACGACCCGGAGACGACCCTACGAGAGAGCAGCCGATTGGCCCCCGAAATATCTCCCCCGGTCCCAGAGGTGACACTCAGTCCTCCACCACTAGAGGGGGCAAACTCTTACAGAAACCAGAGTTATCAAATCTACATCCAGCATGTAGCAATGCCTTTGAGTCAGTGGGTGGAAACTGGTTATATTTCAGAATGAATACTGGGATGTATTTCCTGAGAACAGAGTGGAATTGCAGTTAGGTGACCTGAGCATCAAACCAGTGGGGATTTGCAGATTCAAATCCTTCGAGATTCATTCCAGTTGTACCCATGTGAGGCCCTAAAGTTATTTTTATTTCAAAAATACTGTCTAAATGTCTATATCCATGATGGAACAGGTAGACATATTGCAATTTTAACTCCTTGAAAAGCTCTTTTGTGAATACAGTATTGTGAAAGAATAGGTACACTGCAAAAAACAAGTGTATTAGACTTATTTAGACTCAGGGCTGGTGACGGTTCGAGGGGTCCCCAGCTGGAGAGGGCCCACAAAAATTCTAGTAGGATGGGGGACCCAGAGCAATATTCTTTCCAGAATTCCTACAGTAGCTAGAGTTTTAAGGTTTGGCAATGGGGTTAGACAATTTCACCTGTCAAGCAGACAGTAACTTAATACAAACTAGTATTTCATACTTGAGAGAAAAAAGATCTCAAGTCTTATGTCAAGACGAAAAACACTTGTTAAGACAGACGTTTGTGGCAGTGCTCAGCACTGCAGGAAGGGTAAGCTGCATGCAGGCTTGTGGGTAACACCATGTTCCGTTGCCCCAGGCGACAGCCCTGCAGTTCGGTTGGAGGAGTGCGTTTCGGGAGCTGGCCCCGCCCCTGGTGCACTGTGTGAGGGTGGTGCTGGAGGAGGCGTGCGCCAAGCGTCTGCAGGAGGAGGCGGCCCACGCCTCAGGCCCCGCCCCCTGCCTCGCCCTGACCAGCCTGCCCCAGGCAGAGGGCCCCCCCGCGTCCAGTCCTGCGAACGAGCCCCCAAAAATGATCGCCAAGGTAACAGAGGCCCCCAGCCCCACCCACCGCTGCCCCACCCATGAGAGAGGGCTTATGGTACATGTCCCATTTCACACTCTCAGACATAAGGTAACAGTGGAGGTACATTTCTGTTCTTCAAGCATCGCATTTTCCGAATGTACCCAGAAAGTGCAGTAATGTTCACTTTGGGGACAAATGACTTCTTTTCATTTAACTTTATTTTATAAATTAATTATATATTGCTGGCTATAGGGGTACAATTTTATGCATTTGTAAATTTTTAAGCACTTTTAAAACATTTATTTCTGAGAGTGCAACCATGTTTTTTTTTTTTAAATGACACATTTCAACAAATTTCTTTTTTGGTAGATTTATGTCATTTTTTGTTTGCGTCCCGTCAAATGTGATGTGCCACTTTCAGGGGAAATAAAGCGCACCTTTGATGAGTGGATGAAACAATGTAATAAAACATATTTGTGCAGACATTGTTTTTCTAAATAAAATCTCTGTCTGTTTGAAAACAGTAAAACACAAAAGTACCAGGCGAATAGACGGAGTTTAGAAAGCGTGCTGCATATGTATGCCTGTTCCTGGAGTGGGGCTGTGCGTTTGGGCCTGGGGACTGGTGACACTGACCGCTGGTTCTGCGTGTCAATCACAGGGCCCGGGTCACTTCCTGTCTCACAGAGCCCGGCCCCCTGATCCCTGCTACTATCCACAGAGCAGGGAATCGGGGGCTGCGGGCAGCAGGGATTTTGGGGGTGTCTGGGGACCAAGAAGGAGAGGCAGATGAAGAGGTGGAGGTGACAGGGCGGGACGTCATCTGCTGGCCGGACCTGGGTTAAATACATCATCGTTTTGGATTTAAATACTTTTGTAATTCTAGTGGCTAAGGTGCTTGACAGCGGGCGTAGGGTGCTCCAGGCAGACCCTGCAGGGGTCGGTACTGCGCTGGCCAATCGCTGCCTCTCTTTCACACTGTCTCAGACCGTACAGGGGTGCACTCCAGGTTCCCAGCTGGAGGAGTGCGCAGGCGTGCAAAAAACCAAAGAATAAGTCAGTCCAAGCAAGCAATTTAGCAATTTAGTTTGATCTACTTTTTGTGGAATTCCTGGTTGAGATTGGTGACTCTTCTACAGAACGCTGCTCCGGAGGAGACAAGCGTCAGAGCACCAGCCATGTGCTGCCTTTTCCCCTGCCTGTTAATCTCACCCGGAGAACCCAACCCTTCCGCTATATAGGAGGAAAAAGAAGAAGAAAAAAAACCCAGACTCAGAAGTCTGCCGCTGAATCTCATTTGCATAAACGCCGCGTAGAAACCCCGCCGTACCCCCCCCCCCCCCCCCCCTCCTCCTCGGCCCTCGACGGTTGTGTTTGTAGCTTTCATCGCTAACCCGTGTCAGAATTTATTTTCACTTAAGCGTATGCCAGATATTTATGTGTAGGTCAATGTTTGAAAATGAGAAGCTTTCAACTCAAAGGTTATTCTTGCATTTATTTGCATTGAGGAGGAAGCCTGAGAGACAGACACTCTGCGCCCGGCTTGTTGTGTTTATTATTTTATTTCTTTATTTATATATTTTTTCTTTTGACACGCACCGCGCTTCAGGAGCCGAAAGCAAATTAATATACAGGACCCGGGCATAAAGTGCCTTATGAGTTCAGCGGCCTTATGAGGATCAATATTTCATATAATCATATTCATACATTCATGTCTCAATCCTAGCTTCATGGACTGGGGCCTTCCACCCTCCTGCATTCGTTACCGCGGCAACAACTTATTGGCCTAGGTCACCGCCATATTGACCAACCCCCCCCCTCTTCGCATTCCCTCTGCGAGCTTCCCTGGAAAGAAAGTTTCGTGTCAGTCAGAGAGTTTAAACGCCATAGCGGTTTCACCACTTTTAATATTTAAATTAAATAATAATAAAACAAAAAACTTTGTGGAGTAACCTTGCTGTAACAGGCCTTGGGGGATCTCAACTTTCGTCGGCGCTAGGCAAGCCCACTCTGGAGGGAGTGCGAAACTGTGAAGGCAATAAATCTCCCAGACTTCTCCTGGGTCTTTGTCACCCCGAGCCTCAGAGAGCGTTGTGTCTGTAGCTGTACAGAATTTGCCTAAGGCTCTCCTGCTAGATAAGCCCTTAATGACTAAACGGAGTCAGTTATTGACTTAATTGTCTAAATTGCCATTGTTTCTCGGGCTTCTGGCCCACTGGAGATTTGAAGTTGGCAGAAACTGGGCCGGGCTCTGTTTGTTTGTTGTTAGCTGTGGAGACGTGCTGTCAGATGTGCCGTTGGGTTCCATGCCAGCGCCACGCGTGAGCCAAGTATGAGATCAACCTGGACGGGGTCGCCCATAGACAGACGTGATTGATTTTGCGCTCAAAAGTTTTTTGGCTTATTTCCCTTTTTATTGAAATGGCATGTCTTTTTTTTCCCCTCCCCTTTCCTCTCCTGCACTGGGTTTGACACAAAGCTCAGAGATATGCTACCCCCTGGGGATTGTGTGAAATATATACACTACGTGTGCCTGCTTTACTGCTTTCTGAGAAGTCTGCATCATAATTCACTTCTATTGCCGTATAAATTCAGAGCTGAACTCTTTAATACATTTCTGCCGATCCCGTGATCCTGCACGCTTGCCGTGTGTGTAGTTACTGTCCTTGGGAGGGGAGGGAGGGGGGGAGGGAGGCCGGGGGATGGCGGATGGCGGATGACTTCATTTATTGTGTCGACGTGAAGTATGCTCTCAGAAATAAAGTGACAGTGGAGGTGCATTTCTGTTCTTCAAGGATGAAATTTCGGAAATGTACCCTGAAATTACAGTAATCTTTTCTTTGGGTGAGCATATTTTCCAAGCAAAAAAAGGATACAAATTGGCTAGGGCTACAATTTTATGTACCTATGGGGTACCTCCCCTGCAACAAGCATTTGTACCTTTTAAGGCATTTTTTGTACCTTTATTTGTGAGAGTGTAGGTGCGAGAGATCACTTGTTTGATTACTGCTCCAGAATCTCTCCTGGTACCCTGGTGTATTTATTTATTCATTTAAAATTTAGCATTTCATACGTTGCAATTCACCAGACGAGCTCAGTAAAGTGTAGAAAAGTACTTGAATCCGAAACAATTACGCATTTGACCCAGGTCTGTGTGGTGTGAGTCAGTGCCACTGCTCACCTGAAAGGAGGTTAACCTTCGTGTTGCACGCCGCCTATCCTGTGGGCATCCCCACGGCAACACCAGCGCATTCCGTTTCCAGGTTGAGTAAAATAAATGAATAAGTGAGAAATAAGAAAGACTGCGCGGGACGAATGTGGAAAAATGAGATAAGTGTTTGGTCTTCCCCTGCGAGAGAGGCGGCTGGAGCCCCCGCATCTCGAGAAGCTCAACCCCGGCTGACACGCCGAATCCAGGAGCGCTGGAATCAAACTAATAAAACGCACATTGGAATCCTATTCCTCCGAGCCTTTCTTTGCCAGTTGTTGGAAAAGCGCTTTTGTGCATGGATGAGCACGGTTTTGATTTGTCATGATACAATAAATCTGCTGCGTTCGGCGAAATGTCTGCCAGCCGCGCTCTTTATGAGGAGAAAATGTGCGGACTTTCGTCTATTTGCAATATCCCTGAATTTACAGCGCCGGCTTCAAGTGTCTGTTTTTAAAGTGCACCTGAGGGGCGTTCTGAACAGCACCAGTTCACCCCTCTATTATTATTATTGGGAATTTATGCATTGGCATGGTGCTTGAGTTTATTTTTTAAGTTCCTCTGCACAATATGGCAAGGGGTTCGAAGATGAAACCAAACAACCAATGTTTGGTTGTTTATCAAGCGATTTGCCGGGTAAATGGCCTTTCATTATAATAAATGCTTGATACAGTGAATGAAAACAACTCCAGAAACACTGATTAAATCACGCCATGGATTTCAAATGATAAATTCAACCTTTCATATCAATGCAAATGCAAAACAAGACAAGTTAGCTTAATTCATGCAGTAAGCTTCATTTATGATGCTTGTACTTTTCTGGGGGAATAATGCCAGTACACATTAAGTGAAGGATGTGGTTGATGAGTCAGACATTAGAGGAGTTGCTGGCTGTAGGTGGGAAGGCTGTGAATTCTGAGGAGTGAGAAGTGTGTGGATAGGCGGCTGAGAGACGTTTAGGACTGAGGAAGGGTTCGGAACGAGGAACGTTCCCATCAGAAGGGATTGTCCGGGATCATTGGGAATGAGGAATGTTCCCAGTAGAAGGTTTGGTCCTGGATCAGGGTGGGAATGAGGAACGTTCCCAGCAGAAGGTTTGGTCCTGGATCAGGGTGGGAATGAGGAACATTCCCAGCAGAAGGTTTGGTCCAGGATCAGGGTGGGAATGACGAACGTTCCCAGTGGAGGGGGCTGATCTGGGATCTGAGTGGGGCTGCAGACTGTTTGGGATGGTGTGGGCTGTGGGCAGATTCAGGATCTCTAAACGCTGTTAAATGAAGCCACACGCTCCCTTCACACCTCTCCTCTCCCATACGGGCAGTGTTCACACATAAACACACATTCCCACATGTTTCCCCTCTACATCACTAGATAATGGCTGAGATCAGCTTCAAGGACACACTACGCTACACTATGTGAGGATTCGCTTCAATGAGTCCCACCTTTTTTCATTTTTTTTCTTAGTTTTTAAATTTCAGAATAAAACTTTTAAAGAAAGGTCGCACCCTCTTTTTCCTCTGATGCAGTTTTTTAATTACCGACGCTTCCTTTCCTCGGGGCTTTAAAACACTGAATTATCTCCACGCATACGTAGAGGTAACTCAAACTGAAATCACCTGAGATCAATGTCACATCTCTCTCTTTTCTTTTTCTTTTTTACTTTATTCACTTTATTTTAGAATGCCACTGAACTGCTCAAGGATTATATTTTGTACCTACTCACCAGACCTGAGCCAAACACTTTTCTACGCTTCACTGAGCTTGTCAGGTGTATTGGAACCTATGAAATGCTCTCATCAAGTGCGAACCCCTCCTGACCCTCTTGGTTCCCCACCCCCGCAGTTTGCTGGTGACATCATGGCGGAGCTGGACGCCCTGTTCCCCCTGGCCCTGGCCTGTAGGGGGGACTCTCTGCTGGACGTCCGGGCGAGCTTCATCGAGGTGGCGGGCAGGGTGACGTCGGCCATCTTGGGCCGGCTCCAGGAGAGGGGCAGGGAGGTGCCCGCCTCGGCCCCTCTGCGGAACCTTCCGGCTCTGCTGGCCACCGGAGTCTTCCTCCAGCAGAGGCTCCTCCGCTACCAGGCCCGGCTGGGCGACCCGACCCGCAAGTGAGTGAGCAGAACCAGGCCGTCCCGGCGCAGGGGTTCAGGCTGTGGAGCTGCTGTAGGGCCCAATGCTTTCTGCAGAACTGCAGATTCTTTTGTCATATTTTTATTTTATCATGTTATCATGTGGTAACAATAACCGTAATTGTAACAGTCACCATTAATTGTAACAATAAGTTCTTCACTGCAAAACAAAAATAACAAGTATTTTAGTCTTATATTGAGACATAAAGTCTTATTTATTTTACTTTTTTGATAAATAAGAAGAAAATCTGACTTTTCAAGCAAACATTAAAGACAAACAAGCAAGCAACCTTAAAACAAGCTAATATTTTATACTTGAGAAAAAAAAAAACCTTAAGTCTAGTTAAAAGACTAAAACAGTTGTCGAGAGTCATTTTAAACGGTCTTCTTCTTCTTCTTCCCATTGTTATCATCACCATCATCAGTGCCACACGCATAAGGATGTAGATGGTGATATACAGCAGCAGTCCTTTACAGCTGAACTATAAGAACGGTTTCCTGTCGACTGCGCATTCCCACTCAAATCTCACAATTCATACCCATCACATTCATCAGGACAGCATTCGAAGTCCATGTCCCCCATAACCAATTGATGTGTTCATTGCCAGTTTTGAACACCCCGAGTTGTCCTGCGTTTAAATCTCTGGCGATGCCTGTGTGGTGTGAGGAATGATTAATCATTCTGCTCTTAACGGGCCCTGTAAGCCGGCGTAGGACAAAGCGGCGTTGGAGTTTAACATGAGAGCTGTGCTGTAAATAACGCTGAGTCAGACCGTTCCTTAAACGTGGTCAAGCACAAGAGCTGCGGTGCTGACGCGGCCCGTTTCAGACAGTGATTAGAAACAGCCCACGGTGGAGTGTTTGGGAGGGTTGTCGCTCGCAGTTGAACTCAAAAGGCTTTTTTTCCCCTCCGTGCGGCGGCTGCGCTAACAAACACGCCCGGAGCTTATCGTTCCGCTTGTACTCGTCCTTATCTCACCAGCACGTGGACGGAATGCACTTTCACGCACAGAGCAAGTTTGAGACTCATTGAAGCAAGCGGGATGTAGTGTGTCCTCTGTCACGAAAGTTGGCCGTCATAAATAGAAAGTTTGATTTCTCTGTGACATGGAGTTCTGAGGTCTGAGTCCTTTGATTGGTGTGTATGGGAATGGAATGGAATGCAATGGTCTATTGGAGGTACTATGTCTCCCACCTCCAGCCTTATCTTCAAACACTGTGACTCTCACTCGGAAAAAAAGTACAACTCTCCTACTCCTGCTAGCACTACTACGACTAGCACTATTAGCAGGGCTACTTGTGCTACTGCTACTACTGCTACTAATACTGCTGCAACTTCCTACTACTGCTAATACTGATAAACTACATTCATAATAGTTGTCATAATTTCCATCATACTCACAATCATAACAGTAAATCTCATAATTATCATAATCTCCATCATGATTGTGATAATATAAGCCCCATCGTAGATCTTTCTTTGGCCAATAAAAAAGAAAGAGAAGAAAAACAGGAACAGCATGGGAAATGAAGATTTAAGGCAAATGGAGAGGTATTTGAGAAGGGCCTTTCTAAAATTTCTGAATTTACAGCTGTCCAGCATAAGTCTTGGGCCGGAAAAACTGTCACTGCCATGCCAGGAATACTAAAATTCAATAATTGGGTTGTAAAGAATATTAATATCTGTGTAAGTGATGGCTTGACAGCGCAATTCATCTGAAGGAGGAGTGTGTGTTTGTTGTAAAACAGATGTTCCCTTTGAAAAGACAGAGGGGGAGTGCTGACAAGGGGGAGAGAGAGAGCGAGAAAGAGGCCATTTTTAAACCTTGAAAAGAGTAGAGTTTTTTTGGAATGTTTTTGTTCAAAATTCCAAGTCACCTGATTGGTTCTAGAAGTGTTCTAGAACTAAGCTGCTTTTGAATTACCAGTGTTGATTGTGACATCAGCATTAGAATGTTCAGCTAAGAACATCACATTTCTGATGTCACTCCTGAAAGGGTTAAGCTGTTTGAGGCCTGACTCTCGAGAGAAGGGAGAGGGAGGTATAAATGATTGATACACAATAATTGGAGCCATTTGCCCCGGCTTTGGGATTTCTGCCCTCCCCCTCCTGCTTCAAGTCCTGTTGTTCTGCTTTGATCTCCTGGCCCAGGTGTCTGTCTCTGCTGCCCATCCCGAAGTGCCAGGAGGTAACGGAGGCCCTCCAGGAACACCTGACGGGGTACTGTGTCCAGGCCTGCTCCACCTGCATCCTGCAGGACCCTGAGAGCCATCACTGGGGCGACCCCAAGCCGTTTTACGAGGTGCCTGACTGAAGAGCCTTTATCCTTTACCTCATGTGTGATGTGATGGGCTGACCTTGGGGGAGGAGCCAGGTGATGTCATCGTATGTTCTCATTGCTGAGTCGGAGGGAACACTGTGTTCTCCTGTCCTCCACTTGTCTCCTTCTCCTGTCTGGAAGTATGGAGGGAGGAGACGAGTGGAGGAAAGGAGGATGGGTATTCAGAGGATGGGTGTTCAGAGCACTGGGACACACCCCTGGCCTACATTAACTGCTACTGTCCAATTCTCTCATTTTGGCCGTATTTACTTGCTGGGTTCAGAGTTTCTGGTCTGGGACCTGCCGAAAAGTAGAGGGCCTTTCACCTCATGAAGCTTTGTTTGTTTCCACAATAATGAAGTTTAATCAACAATGTCATGAACTGGTGTTGATACTGATTACGTTATGGGCCTGATTTACTAAGCCCTTTATCAAGTTTTTAGGCCCATGCAAAATCAATAGCCTGACCAATCATTGGTAATGGTATTTGTATTTGGGCCAATCATTGATTGTGTTATTTGTTTTGCATGTGCCAGAAGGGTCGGTGCATTATAAAGGGGCTTCGTGAATCGGGTCCTATGTGTTGGTGTATTGCTGTGTATTGTATATGAAATTGTTCCTTCAGGACTCTTGAACTATTTTGAACCTCGGATTTTGTGCAGGCGTTCCTGCTGGCTTTCAGTCATAACTTGTTAATTATGAACAAATTAACCTATTTATTTAATTATTTATTTATTGGTTTCATTGAATGAACTGTGCCTTATATCTGAAGGGATTTTCAGCAGGTCCTAAAAGCAGTGAAGTGTAACACAACATGGACCTGACTGCTCTTTAGTGTAAGCTCAGTGCACAGCTCCTCATCTCTAGTGCTGAGTTAGGTCAAGGCTTGGCCTGTATCAATCCGTGTCAGTGGATTAGAGCAGACTTGGTCTGTATCAGTGGGTTAGAGCAGGGTTGGTCTGTATCAGTGTGTTGGAGCAGACTGTATCAGTGTGTTGGAGCAGGCTGTATCAGTGTGTTGGAGCAGACTGTATCAGTGTGTTGGAGCAGGCTGTATCAGTGTGTTGGAGCAGGCTGTATCAGTGTGTTGGAGCAGGCTGTATCAGTGTGTTGGAGCAGGCTGTATCAGTGTGTTGGAGCAGGCTGTATCAGTGTGTTGGAGCAGGCTGTATCAGTGTGTTGGAGCAGGCTGTATCAGTGTGTTGGAGCAGGCTGTATCAGTGTGTTGGAGCAGGCTGTATCAGTGTGTTGGAGCAGGCTGTATCAGTGTGTTGGAGCAGGCTGTATCAGTGTGTTGGAGCAGGCTGTATCAGTGGGTTGGAGCAGGCTTGCCGTGTGCAGGTGTGCCTCTGTGTCGGCTCTTCCCCGGAGCTTCTGTCATCATTGGCCCGGCGCCAGCCTCATTCCCGTTCTCCTGGTCCCGCGCCAGCCGGTCCGGTGGGTCCAATCCGTGGAATAATCCCGGATGCTCCGTCACGCTCCGGCGTGAATCCCAAAATGGCGGGCTGGCGGGCTGCTGGGAGGAGATGAGCCGCATCCCCGGGTCGTTACGGGATGCGGTACATGGTGCTCATAATCTGGCTTTGGTCACACGTACCGCAAGCTCCACGGCTGTTTCCTCTCGCCTGAACGCAATTAGGCTCACAGGAAGCTCGCCTGTCTCTCCCTCTCCCTCCCTCTGTCTGTCTGTCTTTTCTCTCTCTGCTGCACCCCGGCCTTGACCGAACGGAGCGACTTTCTGCTCATCTGCAAATTTCTAATGCCAGAACCTGCACATCTGTTTTCAGTGCGCTCTCAAACACTTTGTCCTCCCTGGCGTTTCCGTTTTTTTTCTATCAGAGTAGACTGCGGTCTCCTGAATCCAATAACGAGTGTAGCTGTCACACAATACCACCGACACTCTCGTTTTGCTGGGGTCTGTTGATTGGTTCTTATGGGTAACCTGTTATGGGGCCTGTGAAGCCACATTCACTGCTTTCTGTTCCTGGTGACCGTGACTTTCCCCGAACTGTAAAATGAAGCTTTTATAAGAAGGAAATAAGGATTCCAGGCTCTGGATTCAGAGTAAGATTATGCTGCTGCCATTTATTAGTTTATTGATTGAATACAGGTTTAGAGGCAGTGTACAGGTAAAGGGGTTCAGGTTAGGGGTTGTGGTTGAGGGGACCAACAGGATAGGGGCCACAGGGGATGGATGAGTGGTGAGGGAAACTACTGTAGGTTAGGGGCCACAGGTTAGAGGGCACTGGTGAGCACGCAGCTAAGAGGTCACAGGTGAGAGGGCACAGGTGAGCACACAGCTAAGAGGTCACAGGTGAGAGGGCACAGGTGAGCACACAGCTAAGAGGTCACAGGTGAGAGGGCACAGGTGAGCACACAGCTAAGAGGTCACAGGTGAGAGGGCACAGGTGAGCACACAGCTAAGAGGTCACAGGTGAGAGGGCACAGGTGAGCACACAGCTAAGAGGTCACAGGTGAGAGGGCACAGGTGAGCACACAGCTAAGAGGTCACAGGTGAGAGGGCACAGGTGAGCACACAGCTAAGAGGTCACAGGTGAGAGGGCACAGGTGAGCACACAGCTAAGAGGTCACAGGTGAGAGGGCACAGGTGAGAGGGCACAGGCGAGCACACAGGCGAGCACACAGGTGAGAGGTAAGGCCACACAGACACCGTGGTGTGACAGTCTGTCTCTCTCTCTCCAGGGGGAGCGCTGCTCCTTCTCCATCCAGATGTGGCACTACTTCATGTCTGGCCTGCGCAGTGACCTGTGGGCCTGCCTCCCGCCCAGCCTGGCTCAGGAGGTTCTGGCCCAGGTTCTGAGCCCCACCCTGGAGGTGCTGGTCCAGCGCTACTCCCGCGCCCGCCCCTCCTACACACGCACCCAGCAAATCAGGTACCGGAGCTCGCTTTGACTGACACGCAGCTTTAACTTCAGCCCACAACTTCACACCGCAGTTCAGCAGGTCACTGACCACCAAGTTTGACCTCCCAAGCTCTTTTTCATAAACAAAAAAGGAACAATTTTCTGGCAATTTACGGTATTGTGAGTGCAGTAATTTGTATAGATTTTTTCCCCCTGATCATTGCAAATTTATTTGTGGCTCACAGCAGTAAAATTACGTACCATACATGCAACACCATATTCTTAAGCTTTAGTAAACTCTCTGGTTCTGTGATATGACAGTATTCCTGGTGAGGTGCCCAGCTTTACATGTTGAAGCTGTGTCCGCTCACGTAATCCACTAAATCCGTGGCTATAAATCGGGAGTGCACCCCCCCCCTCGTTGGGAGAGATGGAACAGATTGCGCAGACCGGGCTCTGCGGTTGAGATGTTTCTGCGCCCGGCTAAAGGTACCCCCCCCGCCCCTCAGGTTCTGCGGTCCAGATTTCTGCAGAACAAGTTTCTCTTTGTTACCCCTGTCTGCGTTCCCTCAGCCTTGCCCCCCGCCCCCCGCCCCGCGGTCTCCCCGGTCTCCCCGGACCTGATGCGTGGGTCTGGCGCGGTGCGTTACCGCGTACTTAAAGCGCTTGAATGCGCCGCGAGTGCATGCTAACACCTCCCCGTCACTGAAAATGTGCAGATCGCCTGGGACCCCGGGGCCAACCGGCATCCGTGCGCTCCCCGCGGTTCCCTGCAAGGACGCCTGGTCCTGAGCACAGCAGATAGAGACAGAGAGAGAGGGAGAGAGAGGGAGAGAGAAGGAGGAGAGACAGAGAGAGGGAAATAGAGAGAGGGAGAGAAGGAGAGAGAGAGCAATCACAGTCCTCCTGTCTGCCAAACAGATGGGCTCCTGTTGTACAGCTTACAGTTTAAACCGCTTTTTTTATTTGTATTTTTTTTATAAATACCCTCAAGGACCTTCAGCTGGAGTGCTCTAAACCCAGCGATACCTGGAAACAGCCGAGCTATCGCGCTGGAAAAAAAACGGCTGGATCTGAATTTTAACAAGTAACATAAGCTGAAGATATCTTTTAACTGCTGTGACAGCATGCTCATATGTTAGTTTGCTTAGGGGAAGAAAGAAACGTGTGTGTGTGTGTGTGTGTGTGTGTGTACAGGAAATTAACATACTGTAGGGCACTCTTTAGTGGGTTGGAATTATTATTTCATAAATTCACAAAGCCGTAGGCAGCGATATATAATATAATGTAGCAACGAGACAGCGAGAGAAGTTTCCGTACACAGCCGAACATATTGAAACCTGCCCGTGAACCCCAGTGCCTGGAACTTTTCTGTGGCTGTTTGATGTGTGGATGTTTCTCCCGTCCCACAGGACTGACATCAGGGCCATCCTGCTGTGTGTGGAGCAGCTGATTCTGGGTGTGTGCAGCAGCGCCCCAGCCCTGCTCCGGTCGGGCCCCTGGGACGGGCCCTGGGTCTCCTCCATACACAGCCTGTGTGACCAGCTGCTGGGTGTGCTGGCTGTGGTCACATCGCCCCTGCCCGACCTCCACCGGTAGGCCCGCTTCCGTCTTCACCTTCGTAAGGAGTAGGGGGTTACCGCTGTCCTGGCTAAATGCTACACCTGGCTCACTCAACCTGCCACCTAATCATCCCCTGATTTAATTGGCTCTCCCTCTCCACCTCAGCTGATGTGTGGTGAACATTCTGGCGCAAAATGGCAGCCGTGCATCCCCCTGTTGGGTGCTACACAGTGGTGGTGGTGGTTGAGGCGAGTTTCACCCTCATCACTGGAAAGCACTTTGAGTTGCTGGCTGATGAGAAATGTGCTAGATAGATGCAAGGAATTCTAGGCTCTTCACACTGCAAAAAACTAAAAGTGTTTTAGTCTTGTAATGTTCTCTAAAGTAAAGAATATTAGCTTGTTTTCAAGTGACATCTTGAAATGTCTCACCTGATTGGCAATCGTTTTGTTGAATTTAGCTAAAAAGTTATAGAAATATGATTTTAAGTGTCAATACAAGACTAAAATACTTGCCTTGTGGTTTTTGTGGTGTTGCTAGTGATTTTCTCTTGGTTAGGCAGTGTTTAAAGACTCAAAAGTCCCACAGTCCATAGGCTCTCTTCCTGTAGGGCAGGGATCATCCGATCATGGTCCTCGAGGGCCGAGAACTGCTGCTTTTACACCCTCTGTTTACCTGGCAGTCAGGTGTGAAGGCAGTCTGGCCAATCAGTAGCACTAATTACCCAGGAGGAAAGAAAACCAGGGCTGGATTTGATGATCCCTGCAATATGGGCCAAACCTCTTGAGCAGGTTTGCTATAGGTCCCTTTCCAACTGAATCCCCAGTTTCTCTAGGAATCATACCTCATGTACACTTTACTGATGGGGTTTGTAGTTCATAGTGCTGCAAAGCACTCGGGTCAAATACACACTACTATAGTATGTAATCCATAACCACCACTCCTGAGTCTACAGCTAATGAGTTTTGTTGATGACTCTGGGTAATACTTAATATTCTACCCAGAACATGGGTCACATGTATACACTCATTCACCATTCTTATGTGGTCCATAGCTGTACTGAATGACTCCACAGTTCAGACACCCATCTCCTAGTGGTTTTCACAGATCATAATCGTCTGTTTTTACAAGGTAAGTTGGGCTAAAGTTGTTCCTCTTCTTGTGTGGGACGCAGACATTTTTACAGAGACCCTGCGGACGGACCTCCCTCATCACAGACAGAGACGCCGTCTTACAGCCAGGGGGCGCAGTGGCTGTGTCACATCAACCCGACGCTGTTCTCAGAAGAGTCACTAAAGTAAGACGTGTTGCTCTGTCGTACAGGAGCTGCCCCTCTACAGCCACATCTCCGTGTTGTCCAATACACAGCCTGCTGTCCCTCAGGTTTACAATTTATTTAGTGAAATGGAATACAGACTTTAATCAGGTATCATTTTATGTTATACTAGCTAATCATAAGTATATTCTTTTGGCATTATTGAACCAGCCGGCGCTCTGTATTGAACATTTGACCCCAGTGTGATGGATCTTAAAACAAGCAGACCCGCAAAGGTCTCGATGGTCTTTTTATTGTCTGTGATTTTCTTCAGACTTTGGACAAACAGACAAGCAGAAAAGCGAACGGGATGGCTTACATACGATTCACACAGATTTCATTCAGAGGCCAGGGGTGTTGCGGGGGTGGCTTTCCATCTGATCTGAGCTAAACCAAGGGGTTGAAATTGGGACATTCCCAACTGCCTGTTATGATTATTAAATAAACCAAAAATAAAAAATGTAAATGGCAGAAATAAATCAAGTTGCATTAAAAGCGGTAAAAAGCCTGAAAAAGCGCTGTTTTGTGTGCAGCGCTGAAAACTGACCCAGTGCCGTTTCCGCTTGATTTATTGGAGTTGTTAAGAGGGATTATCTTGTGGATTTTCAGCCTTGTGACTTCATAAATTCTTCTGTCAGCCTGAAACATAATGTTCCTCCTTCAAACAGCAGGGCGCATCGTGTACGTGTGTTTATAGCAAACTTTTTAACTGCTAAATCCCAGTCTCCACCACTCTCATTTTCTCCCATCAGATTTTCTCAAAAATACAAGTGCTCCCTTCTCAAACTCATAAAAGCCTGCCCTATCTACCGCGCTGAGAGGAAATACAATTCGGCTGTAACCTTCTGGAACCAATAAAAGAAGTAGAAGAAGAAGAAGAAAAAAAAGCTTCTGGTTCCACCAAGAAAGATAGCGAGGATACAGGATACTTTTTACATGGCTGGCGTTTTACCAGATGCTAATTTGCTTTCAGCTCTCTGCGATTAAACACAATTCCTTCCACGCGCATACTTCGCCTAAGCAAGCGTGAAGGCATTTTCCAGCTAATCTGGGAGGAATTGACATTTAAGGAAGTTAGCATTACGCTAGGCCGCTTGTTCCAGGCTATCGGTTTCGCAGATAAGCGAAGCCACGGCTCGGCGGCCATTTTGACGGCCGCTGCAGGAATTCGGTCTTTTTTTACTTTAGGTCATTGACAGTTTATTAATGCTGCAAAGTAGTTTTCTACAGGATGCAACATCCCGGGTAATTACAAAGTGGTGTTGTGTGGGCACTAGCTTTTATACCCCACACCTGAAATAAAATGCTGAAATAAAAGGAATACAGGTTTCTGTCCCTGCAGGCAAACAAATAGACATTGTTACATATGTATGTGGTGTGGAAGGAAGCCATGTCGAGGGTTTGGTGCGCAAGGGGCGTAAGTGACAGTTAGGGCCAAAATTAGTACTAAATATAAAAAGATAGCTCTTGATGAGATCTATCTACTACATTGATATAAGGGGTAAAAACCTTAGTTCATTCAAACATTTGTATTGGCTCTCCTGTAAAATTGGGAAAATGGCGCTGACGCCCGTTGCGCCCCAGACCCTGGGAACGGTGGTCATCCCAGGCGTTGTTCCCGACACCCTCTCCCGTCTGCCCTGCAGAGGGACCTCAGGGGCGGACACGTTGGCGGCCCTGGGTTGGCTGCGGCTCCTCTGTGCGCAGCCTGACTGCGACCACGCCCTGCTGCTCCAGGCTCTGCTGCAGGCCGACAGCGTCCTGCTGCAAGTGCTGCTGGGACAGCCACGTAAGAGCCGCTCTGCTCTCCAGCTCACCGGGAACACATACATCATGTCTTATTTAGCTGATGCCTTCATCCAAAGCCACTTACAGTTGATTAGACAAAGGGGACAATCCCCCCTGGAGCAATGTGGGGTTAAGGGCCTTGCTCAAGGGCCCAACAGCTGTGTGAATCTTATCATGACTACGTATAATGTTAATTATTAAAATCTTGGATTCCAAGCTCACACAGAGGCACACACACACACGCACTCACACATAAAAACATACACGCACACACACTCCTACTCATACAAACGCACAAAACACACACATACATGTGATAGAAAATGTATTATTCATATATGGCAAGACATTGATATATGGCAGTAGAAGCAAGACATCGTATCTTATAGAATTAATTAAGTCTGGAAATGTGATTATTTTCAGACAGGGTTTGGGGTTGAAATTGTCAATGCCATGGAAATCATGTTCAGGATCTTCGTGAATGAGGAACGTGACCATTTCATCTTTTTAAAAAAGTGCTAAACAATTTCCAGTGTCCTTCCATAGGCCATTTACTTTAATATGTGTTTGTTCTTCAGAGTGTAAAATCAGAACACTTCTTCTCCTCCTCATCTCCCACTGCCTCTCCGAGCCACCGTGCGTCCCTGGTGACAAAACCTCAATCAGTCTGACCTCCGACATCTCTCTATCTTTTCTCAAATTTTATGAATTTCTTTTGTCCTCTAGCGCTAGAAAATTTCACCCGCCATAAAATGGCTTTTATGGCAGACTGTGCTCAAGGCCTGCGTTGGACACATTCAGCGCTACCAAGGCCAGGAAGAACAAGGGAAGCATTCACGTTTTAGTCCTCTGGAAATGTGGACCGACTCCAGTAGAATTGATAAAAAAAACTTTTATTGTGGGGAAAAAAAACAAACAAAACTTGAGTAGCCAAGCAAGGGTCATGTCGCTGTGTGCTGATGTCATCATTATTATTATTGAATCAATTGTGCTCACTAATAAAAAACATTTTGCAGTGTAGCAGTGAGCTACATTGGTGACCTGTGAAGATTCTTCGCTCTTCACGAAAGCCTGACCTTTAAAGACTGTCGTGCCCTCGCAGGTTAATTTACATCATCGGGACGTCGTTAATAATGGCCTCCCTCCTAAAGACGGCAGCCATCTTTGTTTTTCACCTGGAGTGCAGCGTCACTCTAAATCATCCCGGCATCTCCGCGGAAACCACAACAGAGCTAATTAAAAACAAACAGCAAACCGCAGTCATCAAATCCACTGAATGGTTTCTGCTGTATGACCTTATAATCTCACCTACACCCTGCAAAAACCAAAGAAGAAGTCAATCCCAACAAGTATTTCACTACTTGAAATCTTATTTCTTTTTTATTTTCCTCAATAAGACGAAAATATGGCCAATGTGGTAAGACAGTTTCAAGACTCATGATTTGACTCAAGATTTGCCAATGGGGTAAGAACATTTCACTTGTCAAGCCAACTTAAAACATGCTTATAGTTTTACTTTATTTAACTTGAGAGAAAAAAAAAGTCTTATTACAAGACTAAAAATGCTTGTTTCAAGACAAAACAAGTCAGTTTCTGCAGCACACCTACGCCCAGGTAACCAGGTAACGGGAGGGTGGAAAACCAGCAGTTCTCTGCCCTTGAAGAACGCGATTTAATGATCCCTGGCTTATGTGAATAGCCCATGTACTATTAGGATACACTACATACAGCGCCCTGCTCACATGACGCATGTAAGTATGTAATGTAAGTGTCACTGGGCTTATCAGCTGCTTTTGTGGATGTGACCAATCGCAGTGTTCTGGGGTGTCCCTGTTTAAAAAAAGGAGATAAGGAGATTTGTGGGATATTTGCTGGTGAATCATCAAGGTCACAGGGTTGAGAGCGGTTGTGAGTGACTGAGAGGCCAGCCACTGTAATGGCTTCCTTATTAAAAGCTGGGGCCTTTAAAAGCTCTTAATTCTCACCCCCCCAGCTCTCTGATGTTCTCCTCAAGGGCCAATTGGCAACCTGACGGATCGCGAGGCACCACCGCTGTCCCCAAATCTCACCATAATGCCGGGGTGAGAGTACGCCTGACCATATTCCTCTGTCGAAAAGCGAAAAAAAGAAAATACATCAATTTCCCTCTCTCAGGTTTCAGCTTATATCTGGTCTTTCTGGTTTTGTGTTATTAAGGCCCTTCACTTCCCTCTCTAAATGCGGCGGGTAATGTAAGGCTGCCATTTTAAAGCAGCCGAACATTCGTCAAAGGACGCCTTCGCTTTCCCAACCCAGGTCTTCATTGAGTGGCGCGGCGCGTTCGCTAAACCTATTGAAATACCTGCCGCCCGCCACAAAGGCTGATTAAAACAAGATCAGGGCCACTGGTGGCGCAGCTGCCCTGCCTCCGCAAGCCCTCCCGCCTGCTTTCAGCCCCAGAAGGCCGTGCAGTCAAAGCCCATTCATCCGCGCTCCGTGCGTCTGTGTGCCAGGTATCCATCCCTGAGTGTCAGGGTTGTGTTCTCTCTTTCTCTTCCCCAGCTCCGACGGATTTGTGGCTTTTGTTCCTCTTTGACTATGACTTTTTCAGTTCCCAGAGCCTTGAGTTCTTCAATATATCCAGCCTTGGAATTCCTTACAGTTATTCATTCGTTGGTTTATTTTGTCTAATTTTATTTTAAATGGCCAGGGTTTAATTGACTGCCGTTCTAATGTGTTTTTTTGATGTGTTCAGCTCTATGTGATTTGTAATTTTTGTTTTGTGTCCTTTGAATGCCCTGTCTGTTTAAGGTCTTCATGGTTCTTCCTGAGCTGTGACCTTAAGGGGGGGTCACTGTCAGTTCCACAAAAAAGCAAAAAGAACTAACAGTAAAAAACTATTTCACAAAAAACGAAGCAGTTGCTTTGGAACTGGTTTTATTATTGTACCTCCATTTTGTGTCTTTTGCTGGACATGTTTCTTCACACAACCTCCATCTTGTGTCTCCTGGTGTTCTGTTTCCCGGGCGTTCTCAGGTTTGGGGGCAGCAGACTCGGCGGAGACGCGGCAGGACGGAGATGCGTTTCTCGAGGCGGTGTTCTCGGTGCTCTCCTCCCTCAATGCCGTCCCTAAAGCCCTGGCGCTTGTCTTCGAAGGCTACCTTGACAGGCGGCACCTGTGGGACCATTTATACAACCTGGCAGGTGATGTACAGGCCTTTCGTTGCAAATAAAGGAAAACAGGTCCCACTATAAATTAAGTGCTGCTTATAAAAGCTTTATGCATCTTATGTAAAGCCTTCATAAACACAACATAATGGCTTTATGAAACATGCATAAGCAAATGTCATACTTCATATAAGGAGACATAACATCTTCTTGTGCCACACCATAACCAACAATGTCACTTGTCTTATAAAGGGCGACATAAAACATGCTTATTTAGGATGTGACAGAAAAACAAAATGAAAGGTTTATGTTGTCATTTTGGAGTTTCTTTTCTTTATATCTTTCAATAGGTTTTATTTGTCCCTAGAATAAATGCTACAGTAAATGAAATACGTTGTGTATTCTTAGATAGAGCAGAAGGTCATTACCATTATGGCGGTGAACTTATTCCAGGAGTTCCATTTTAAATAGTTATCGCTGGGTGTGGTTATTTTCCCACAGAGAGGAGTCCCCTAACATTTTAAAACCATAATCACCATAACAGTGCTTTCAGCATGTTTACTTTATTACATTTACAACAAAATCAATATCCATTTGTACGTGCAGGGTTCTCAAAAACAAAAACAAAAAAGAAAACTCCAACATGAATGTTTCCCGGCGCGGTAATCGCTGGACGTTAATTTAATCTGCCGAAACAGAGGCTGCAATTCTTTCCTCACTCCTCTGCTGTTGGTGAAGCTTTGATTCTGGGTTTTAATCAGGGCTCCCGCAGAGAGAGAACCCTCTTTTTTGTGTTTTTATTACATGCAAGCAGTAATTACTGCTGCATAAATGAGACAGCCGTGGAGAGGAGGTTTTGCGGGAGAAGAGGAATGGCGTAGAAGTTGGTTCTGTAATCTTGGTGTCGCTGTACATTGAGTGTTCCTCGTAGTATAATTATCTTAATTACTGACATGGCCCACACACCTTACAGTAGAGCAGTAATTTAATTTCGGACAAAGAGTACCCCTGACAAGATTGTTTATGTGCAGAATCCCTCTGTTCGGTGTTTACAAAGGGACTGATAATGTGTTGTCAGCAACTTGGTGCGCTGTAGAAACATTGTGATTAGCATCGCCCGGGTCCGTGTTCTTCTTGCGGTTGTTGTTGATCAGCTCGGCCTGCGGTTTCTCAAACTTCCCAAAGTATAAAAAAAGTCCAGTCAGGGTAGAATCTGAATACGGATTGTGTGTGAAGGGTGTGTGTGAATTAGGCCAACATAACAGCTGACTTCTCACCTTGGAATTCATTTGAGGTGCCAGGTCCAGTCTGACTTCAGAGAAACGTTTTTTATTCTGGCTGACTTTTTGGTGTTCTTCACAATGCACTGGCATCAGCGTATGAAGTTTTTCCTGCTGGGGGGGGGTCACTCAACCTGTCATTTTAAACCTGCCCTGTGTAGGTATCTGTCCACAACCACTGAGTAAGATTCTGGTGTGGACCATTAGAGACGTACATGACACACCAGGTGGGACATCAGGAGTGTGGTCATCAGTGATGTCATCTTTCAGCGCCAATCCTCTTTTCAGACTGCAGCCAATCAGGACCCGTTGTGCTGAGGTGCCTGAAGGCCACAGTGGCTGAGTCCATCGATGGCATTGTGGGTAAAATCGTCGCCATGGTGAGGTCCTGGGTGGCATCAGAGGACCACGCCTCCATCCTGCAGGTCATCCCTGAGAGCGTGCTCAGTAAAATACCGAAGGAGTGGAACTACACGTCCCAGAACCCCCAGGAAAAGGAGTCTGCTAACGGTACGAATCGCATGCTTGCAAGACCTGGGTCAAATACTGGATGTAATTGTTTTGGATTCAAACACATATCTGTGCTCGATTGATCTTGCCTGGTGCAATTGAGCCAACCAAGAGGACCCGAAGGCGGGGTTTGCACTTTATGAGAGAATGTTCCAATATACCAGACAAGTGTGGAAAAGAATTTGAATCCAGAACAGTTGCTGATGCTTGTACTTCCGGGAAGGTTTTTGGAAAAGGGGTTATCCAGGGACCCCCGTCCAACAGTTGTGGGGATTATGGGAAACTATGTCACCAGTGGTTTAAAATTGTTTTTCACTTTTTTAGACAAACCTTGTATCTATGACAACCTGGTTACTCGATGACATTAAAACTTCATTAAGACTTCAGATTAAAAGATTATATATTGAAAGGCCTATCAGCAAACCAATTAACAGAATAAATAAAATGCAGAAGACAGAAATAAAATTCTCCATCTGAACGATAAAACGCTCACGGATGTAAATGAAGTCTAATAACGTCTCTCTGTCTGCGTTCGTCCTGTGAGCCAGGCTGCACCAAGCTTTTGGTCCAGGTGCTGTCCTTCGTCTTCTCCAACCTGCCCCCCGCGGTGGCGACCCTGCCCCTGCCGGTCCGCTTCCTCTTCCACACGGGCGAGGAGCGCCTGTCCCAGAGCTCCAGGACGCCCGGGCCCGGGGGGCCTCTCCTGGGGAGCGTGGTGGGGCTGCTGTGCCGGAGGCTGGAGGAAGGGGGCGCTGTGGAGCGCGTGCCGGGCCGCAGGGACGGGGAGACGCTCGCCCTCGTGTCCGACTGCCTCCGGGCCACCACGGGCCTCCAGAGGGGCGCCCCCAAACCCG
This sequence comes from Conger conger, assembly GCF_963514075.1. Lineage (NCBI taxonomy): Eukaryota > Metazoa > Chordata > Actinopteri > Anguilliformes > Congridae > Conger > Conger conger. Next base: position 19,310,750 of record NC_083770.1, on the reverse strand, counting down.
CTACCCACAAGGCACTGCAGGCACTGGAGGAGAGGAGCCCCAAATGGAGCTCCACCCAGCTGCAGAAGGCCAGGAAGCTGTACTCCGAGGGGTGAGGAACAGCCACTCAGAATCCAGATTTAGCCCAACAATGTCTTTAGTGGAACCCTGCTGGTCAATCAGCTGCCAGCTGTTTCAAAACTTGAGCTGTTCAAACCATGTCAAGCTGGGAGCTGGTTTGAACTGGTCAACCAGCTAAACCATGTTGAGCTGGGAGCTGGTCTGAATGGGTCAATCAGCTAAACCATGTCGAGCTGGGAGCTGGTCTGAGCTGCTCAAGGTTTCAAAACCTAGCTCCTTTGGTACATTTGTCAAACTCATTGAGCTGATGACAAATCTGTTGAAATGTGTCATATTGGTCAATGTATGTGCCGACAGTATGGGTTTTTCTTAACATCCTACTTTTTAGTCATTAGCCACAAAGGGCTTCTACACCAAACAGGAAGACCTCTTACACTCTGCTCAGAACTCCAGCAGGTAGGGTCCAGGTGAGAGCTGTGTGCTGTGAGGTGAAAGCCGGCAGAGAACATTCCTCAGGACCTCCTAAACACTGCTGTGGTGCCCCGTCCTAAGTGCTGAGGAAATGACTCTGAAAATGTAGTGAACTAAACTACCAATTACTCGAAACTGGAAGTACTTTAGCTAGTATCTCATAGTTCTGCTGCCCCCAAACAATGCCCGTCATTATTGGTAATTTGGCAGTCTTCTGTTGCTGCATTGCAGGCACGTCTTTAGGTGCGATACAAAATGGTAATGCTACGTCTGGATACTGATTGCGCTGATTATGCTGCCTAATTAGCAGTTATGAGAGAGGAACTTGATGATTCAAGCGGTTTCACTGTACCAGAGGGGAAAAAAACTAAAAATGTTGTGAGATTCCGATAACTCAATAACAGGTGCAAACTCAAATTCCCATTCCGGAATGCTTTTTTAACTTAATTAATTGTATTCAAAATTCGGTTTTCTGAATGAATGTAATGGAAATATCCTTGCTGGGAATATCCCATAGAGTTCTGTTAAACTAAATACCCTTGTCCCCAGACAGGCATGAGTGTATTTGTGAATGTCTGCCTTGTTCAGGCATCAATCAAACGGAGAAAGGCTGTCGGACTGTAGTCGGAATTTAGTTTCATTTTCTCGTTATAAACCTATGAGCCATTGTTTTGTGACTTATCCCGAGAACAAATGTTTTTGACTCGAAATGACGTGAACGCTTCCCCCCGTGAGGGATGTTCGAGTCTCGCGTGGACATATCCATCCTGATTAAAAATTATTTAGCCGAGACGGGAAGGAACCTCAACAAACAAAACCCCCCCGAAGATAAACAGATTACCTAAAGTGTTCCGGGAAGCTCTGCGGCTGCGGTAACAGGAAAAGCAGGATTAAGGAAAATAAAGAAAAATTCCGAAAAGAGAAGAACGAGAAGAAGGAAGGAGGGGGGGAGGGCGGAATGAATGAAAGAGTGATTATGTATCACCTGTCTCAGACGCTTTCCCAAATCATTACTATTCATTAAAATAACCTTCGCTTAGAAGTGACGGCCGAGTTGTAAACAATCAGGGAACAGTGCATCTTCCAGGAGGGGGAAGTCCAAAAAAACCGAGCTCACCCCCTTTCTCCACCTCCGCCACCACGCCATCTTTGCAAAGTAATTTGTAGAGGAGAAGATGATTGTTTTCCATCATGGTGACCCTGGCTGGGTTGACGGGATGCATACTCAGATTAAGATGAATGCAGTTATTCCTCTGCGGAGGTCCGCCAGTCTCAGCTCGCGCGCGGATCTAATGACATGATTGATTGGCTGTCCCCAATCCGGAGACGAACCCATTAATCACGGACGGCGACTGAATCCAATCATCTGCTTCACCTGCGCAGTGACGGACACCAAAGGATACGGGGCGGGGTGCTGACACCCAAACCCCGCCCGGCCCGGGGAACCCGCCACGTCCTCAATGTCAGAGCGCTAAGGGCCGCCCGGCAGGGCCCGCTACCGCCGCCCCGCACCGCCGCCGTATAATTAAAAAAGTGAGGGAGGGAGAGAGGGAGAGAGAGGGGGAAAACAATGTCAGGAAGTCTATTTGGAGGAAAGTGTTCATTTTTTAAGTTGACGTGCGGCTCGCTCGTAAAAATATGGAGTGAGGAAGGGCGGCGGAATGACTCCAGCCTCCACCGGACCAGAGAGGAGAGAGACCTTGAGATCATCTTCTACATGCTCCTGCACACACACAGGCACACACACACACACACAAACTGATACACCCTCACACACACACACTCATACACCCTCACACACACAGGCACACACACACACACACTGATACACCCTCACACACACACATACACACACACACATACAGATACACCCTCACACACACACACACACACACACTGATACACCCTCACACACACATACACCCTCACACACGCACACACACACACACACACTGATACACCCTCACACACACACACACACACACTGATACGCCCTCACACACACATACACCCTCACACACGCACACACACACACTGATACACCCTCACACACACACACACACACCCACTGATACACCCTCACACACACATACACCCTCACACACGCACACACACACACACACACACTGATACACCCTCACACACACACACACACACACTGATACACCCTCACACACACATACACCCTCACACACGCACACACACACACACACACACACACACTGATACACCCTCACACACACACACACACACACACACTGATACACCCTCACACACACATACACCCTCACACACACACACACACACTGATACACCCTCACACACACATACACACACACACACACACACACACACACACACACACTGATACACCCTCACACACACATACACACACACAGATACACCCTCAGGCACACACACACGCATCACTCACGCTCTCATACAGATACACCCTCACACACACACACACACAGACACGCACACACACACACACTCAAAGAGAACACACACTTAACATGCAGAAACACTCATGCAGATACACACACTAACGCACACATTATCAACTCCATCTGCAGGAGTGTTACCGTTACCTTTTTACCTTTGTGTTGAGGAGGGAAGAGATGGACTGAAGGCTCTTAATAAAAGTTTTGAATGAAAAGCAAGACATCAGTGTTATACTCAAAGCCCTAATTCACATACAGCCAGAAGGGGGGTAGATATTAAAAAGATTTTTGGAAGGAATTTTGAAGCCGTGACATCAAAACCCACTCATAATGCGTAAAATGTTTTTAATTTGTACCACTTTTTAGATATCGGGGCAGCCATTTGCTAATCGGTGGGCGTAGTTATCAAACGCTTCATTAATTCGTAAAACGCTGCCTTCGCGAATTCTTCACTTCGTCCAGTGAGGCACGACAGCAGAACTTGAGGACCATCTCGCTGGATGCTTTCTCCTCTGGCTATGAGGGGTTCTTGTGTCTTTATCCTGCATTTCCTCCTCAACGCTCCATTACACCGTGCACCTTCCACATTCTTCCCTTTAAGAGATTATATTACTGTTTTTGTTCTTAATGTTTTTTTTACATTTTTACGATGCTTTGGCAACACTATTTTGTTACCATGACAATAAAGCTCCGTTTTAATTTCATTTAATTGTATATCTCACTTGAATGCCGTACTGGCCACTCAAAAACACGTACCGTAAGAAATACTGTTAATAAGTGTTTTAGACTTGCAATAACCCTTTTTTTTTCACTAATATTAGCTTGATTTAAGTTACTGTTTGAAAAGTGACATATTCTTACCCCATTGACAGATCCTGAAATGAGTCAAACGGTCTCACCTCACTGGCAATGTTTTTGTCTTATTTAGCAAAAGATTAAAAGAAACATTTTATGTCTGGTATAACTCTAAAATACTTCCTGAGACGGAATGATTTTTGGTTTTGGCAGTGGGGCTGTGCGTGTTTTGTTCTGCCAGCGCTTGTAGTGAATTGTGCCGAGGACGGGTTGGCTCGTGCAGCTCCGTGTCTCTTAATTTTCACCTTGAGGAAGTCGGACCGGTGCCTAAGACACGGTGGAGCGGAATATTACGAATGATCTCTCAGACGGCTGCGCTTCTATTCAAACCGCCTCCTAAAAAGAGAGTTGTGAAAATGAAGCCTGCGTTTTTGTTGGTAGCGTGTATTGATGTTCTCTCCGTCTCCCTCTCTCCCGCTCAGCGTGTTCGAGGCGGCGGAAAGCTCCGGCGCTCCGGAGAGAGCCGGCTCCGGCGTTCCCGAACTGACTGAGCGGAAAATAGGTCTGATGGTCCTGGAGCTCCGCCACAAAGCAGGTGGCGCCCGGTACCTGCGGCAAATTCATCACATCATCCGGCTCAATGAGGTGGGGAAACGCTCCCTTTCCCGACCAATTAGGTGCGTGCTGGCCTGGGGCGGCGTCTGCTCGCTGAGAGGGGTTAGCGGGGGAGCTGCACGTGATGGTTCGCTGCAGAAGGTGCCGGAATGTACCCCCCCCCCATCTCCCCCGAACTCCCCCCTTTCATCCCCAGAAACCGACACCTTCTGCAGTGGCTACTTGGCCTGTGCCAGTGTTCCTCACCTCCAGTCCTTGGGACCCACTTGCCAGAAGGTTTTTGTAGTAACCTGGAACTTACACGCCTGACAACAAAAACCTTCTGGCAAGTTGGACTGGAGGTGGCTCCTGAGGACTGGAGGTGGGAAAGAGTGGCCTTAGACCTTCTCATTTCAGACCCACAACCCTGGCTCTTGTCTACTCTTTTGACAGTGCCTGCATTAGATACTTTATGCTCATCTCATCATCATCACTGTGTGCACCTGCTTTGCCGTCTTGTGAAGTAGACAAGCTTGAAAGGAGGCCAGATGCCCCAAGTGCCGAAATGCCCTCAGACCAAGGGGGTGGGGGGGCGAGCACACCCCAGTTGGCCATTGTGTGCTTTGCACCAACCAAAGCGTCCTCCTGCCTCCCCATACCTTGGTCGAATACGTAATTCTTTTGGATTAAAATGCTTTTCTGTGCTTGATTGATCTTGCCTGGTGCAAATGGACCAGACAGCAGGGTTTGCACTTTTTGTATTTCAATGCACCAGACAAGTTCAGTAAAGTGTATAAAAGTATTTGAATCCTAAACAATTACGTATTTGACCCAGGTCTGCTTGTCTTCTCCCAGCATTGACCAATGGGGTCCTATCCCCAGGTAACATATGGCGTCATGCGCAGCATTGGCCGTAATATTGTAATTATTGAGGCACTGAGATATCCGTGTGTTGGCACGGCTTGTGTATCCACCCAGCGTTGATCCTAACGAGCGCAGGTCTAATCGTGGCTCAACAGGCAGACCCCCAAATAAGTGGGAGGCGGGGGGAAAGGATAGGCCACTGGCAGGGGGTATTTTTTGGGGGGAGGGGTTCAGGACGAGCTCCAGGATGTACCCCCTCCCCGATACAGCAGAAGGTCAGCAGAAGGACGGGATTGGGGGGAGAGAGAGAGGAGAGAGACGTGGTGGTTTTGGCGGGTGACAGGCGTGAGTGATGGGGGTGCAGGGGGGGCACCCCCCCACTCCCCCTGTCCTTCACAGGCTCACACAACCCTGAGAGAGGAGGAGGAGGAGGAGGAGGAGAGAAAGTTTGAGCTCCAGTTCCCCCACACACAGTCTATACATATCCCGTCCTAATGTCGTCCTTTCTGTCTTTCTATTTCTGAGCAGACGGATTAATTTGTACTTCTGTGGGGCCGTTCACTTAGGGAATCCAGCCTCTGTCTGTCTGAGAAAAACTGCACAGGGACTGGCTTTTACTCCACTTTCTTTTTTGGTTCTAGAGAGCTGAGATTTATGGTGGCTTTCTATCTATCTGTCTGTCTGGCTGTCTGTCTGTCTGGCTGTAGAGTGTATAACTCTATTTCGGTGGGTGTGTGTGTCTGTGTGTGTGTGTCTGTGTGTGTGTGTGTGTGTGCGTGTGTGTGTTTATGTGTATGTTTGTTTGTGTGCGTGTGTGTGTGTATTTTAGTGCTCAGTGCTCGAGTGTTTCTCAGTGAAAGTTTCAGTTAAACTCAGTGAAAGTGCTGTAATAAGTCGCTGCTGTTTTTTTCCCCCTGCCCTCTACCTGTCCTCTCCCGCTGAATCCCGCCTCTTCCCCGTCTCTCCCCCCCCATTCCGACCGCGCTTCCAGGAGCTGCTGGCTTCCCGGCTCTCCGGTCCGACCGCCCCCGCCCCCCCCCACGCCCCCTCCGCGGCCCTCCGCCTGGACCCCCCCGGCCCTCGACCCCGCTTCGACCCCATGGCTCAGTTCAACCGCCTCGGCGCCGGGGAGTTCGACCAGGTCAGTCCAGCCTCTCCCCCGTCTTCCTCCGCGGCCGGAGCGCTCGCTCGCCCGCCGCCGCCATTTGCATCCGCGGTGTCTTTCCGCTCGATTGCATCATAACCTCCCGCATCATCGTAATCTCACTGGAGACCTCCACCAGAACATCGCTGACCATGACAAATAGCTCTGGGGCAGTTCCACCGCTAATTCTGACACTTAGGAGGACATTCTAAACCGTGAAAGTCGTGTTTATTATTTCTTTAAGCAGGTTTTTTTTTTTTATACTGAAATTGATTTTCATAACTTTTCAACCGATCTGCCTTACATTAACTTTCCTGTGAAACGGTTCACAGGGTGTCATCGTGATTTCCTCGTACATGGAGTTCGAGTCTTATTCCGGAACTTTCCTTTTCCGTCAAGGCCACTAAAGTTCTGTTGGGGTACAGTGACAAGCTCTGAGCCTCTCGCGGCTTTGTGAGTTAAGACGTGAACTTCCCCAATTCTCAATAGGTCGTTCTCCGAGCAGAATTCTGATAGATAAGAGCGGAAAAAGACATTAAAAGGATAAAAGGCAGAGAGAGAATCTTGAAATGGCTCAGGTATAAAAAAGGAGTCTCGCTTTTCCGCGACTTCCAAAGACCTTTTCTCCCCTGAGCATCCTCGAAATTGTAGATTTAATGCTGATTCTAAAATAATATTGTAGAGTTAGGTGAGGTTTTCTAGCCAAAGCAAAAAATAGTTCCATAAAATCAGCATTTTTTTCCCCTTAGGTTTAAGGAAAGTGCCTTAAACTTGACCCGGGTGTTCTTTTGTAGGAGTTTTTACAGATATTTTAAGAGCCTCAAGTTAACACTGTGCCATAGTGATGAACTCACCTGCAAACCGGTGACTGTATTCTCCCCCTCAGCCCACGCTGAACTACAGGAGAGCTGGAGCTAATTGGAGGATAGACACGTCTTCCACTGACAGGAAGTTCCCAGCCGTGGTCCTGAAGATCTGCAGGACCTGCTGGTTTTTGTTTTAGAATGGGCAGCCGTTGTAACAGGCAGATCAGGCAGTGCCCAATGTTAATCATTATGTCCAATGTCACGTTCATGAGAAGGTGCCAGTGTTTTGGAGTGACCCCCAAATACATTTTTTACCGAGCCCCCCCCCCAGAACTCTGGGCTCTGCGTTGTACCCAAGCAACTGGGTGAAAATAGTCTGCTTTACCTGATTGGTTAACTTGTCTGGTCCAAATTTTCACTTGTGGCACAGCAACCCATAGCAATCGAACCACTCAGGAGCCAATCTCCATGTTTGTTTGTTTGTTTGTTTGTCTGTCTGTCTGTCCAGTAGGATCTGTGTTTTCCTGTCACCGTCTCTTTGAGGCGAATAAGAGTTGCGCTCAGAGCTGCAGTCCTTTGTATGAAACAGCCTGTTTAGAGGGTGATTAAACTGGCCCGTCTGCTGGAGGCATCCGGGGTGTTTGTCAGATTAAACAGGGCGGGGGGTGTGGTGCGGGGGGGCGATCCATCAGTCAGGAGACAGTTGTGTTTCCCTCGCACTGTCAATAAAGCCCCCCAACTGGACTCAGCGGTGACATTTGAGCAATCAGAGAAATCGCATTTTTATTTGCTTCCCCAACAAAGAAGAGCCAGTCTCACGCTTTTCAAAGGGGGGGGGGGGGACCAGTACGCCATTAAAAACCAGGGCTGGAAGAATAACCGCTCTCGGAAAATTGATTTATCTTTTTATAAATGATGGCTACATCCCCAAATGGATTTATAAATTAATTGCTGTCTTATTGGAATAAAACCCTTCTTGTGCGGACATGATTGATGCGGGCTGTCAGAGTCCTTGTTCGGGACCCCCTCCTCGTTGGTTAGTTCCCCCCTAGCCGCGGCTGTAATTTACTGATGGTATTAACTCTGATTAATAACTAACAATAGCGTCTCCTCATACATCAACAGTCTGCCATCAGTGACTGGAGCTGGGACTGGGCCCGACTGCTGCCGGCCTATCAGAGCGTGAGTCAGGTGACCTTGGGAGCGCTACTGGCTAACAGGTAACGGATCCGCTTTCGCTTTCCTTTTTAAAAAAATGTCGGAGATTGACGGCTGTCAGTCCGAGGTTGTGCGTTGTTTTGCGAACGGGGGAGGGGGGTATTCGGAGATTCCTAAACTGCCGTTCTCGTGAAACCTTGCCGATGTTCAGAGGAGATCTTGTGTTTGAGTGCGTGTGTGTTTCTGTGTGTGTGCCCTCTGTGTGCTAACTCTGAAAGTAGAACGCGCGTCACCCTCGCCTGGCTCCAGGAGAATTTCACCTCTGCGATGGAGCCTCGCGCTCCCACATCCCTGCCTGTTTCAAAGAGCCTGAACTCTGCCAGCTTCAACAAGGAAAGAGGGAAAGTAGGGGGTGGATAGTGTGGTAGGTGGGGGGGAGAGAGAGATGGAAGAGAGCTAGAGAGAAAAAGAGACAGGCAGAGGGAAAGAGCGTGAGAGAGAGAGAAAGAGAAAAAAAGAGAGTTCATTTCTCAGCATAGAACTAGAGATGAACCTTCTCCCCCTGAGGTTATCTGGAGCACCGCTGGTTTCTCTGTGGTGCTTGCGGGTACAGAGAGCGTGTAGTGGGAGAGATTAGAGCAGTGCGTCGGGGGATGGGTCACGCGTGTGTGGGATGGGGCGTGTGTGGGTCACGCGTGTGTGGGACGGGGCGTGTGTGGGACGGGGGGTGGGTCACGCGTGTGCGGGATGGGGTGTGTGCGGGACGGGGCGTGTGGGACGGGGCGTGTGGGACGGGGCGTGTGCAGGACGGGGCGTGTGGCAGGACTCAGGGTAGCACTGGTGAAGGAGAGGGGTCCCCCTGCACCAGTCTGACCCGGGGGGGGGGGGGGGGTTGGTGGTTGGGGGGTACGTGGAGCCTGTGGAGGTGCCACCCCATCACTGCAGGGGCCTGAACCACACCCTCAGTGTGGCACGGGGGGAGCCAGGTGTTTGGGTAGCCGCTACCACAGTGAGGCAAGGGTGCTACATTCAGATCCGCCGATGCTAACCGTTTTGAGAACCCCGTAGTCCAAAGTGGATTCCACATATTTCTTTGAGCATACTTTTTACATACGATGCTCATGAGTGTGTCAGTCCTCAGTAATGGAGTGTGTGCTTTTGGGGATGGGAGGGGGCTGTGTGTGTGTGTGTGTGTGTGTGTGTGTGGGAGGGGGTGTGGACCAATAAGAGACCTGCTTCAGTCCCTCATCAGCACAAGAGGGTCTGTCACGTCTAAACCCCAAGTCTGCGGGCGCTGAAAGGGTTAAACGGAGAGAGGGAGAGAGAGTGGGGGAGAGAAAGAGAGAGAAAGAGATAGAGAGGGAGAGAGAAAGAGAGAGATAGAGAGAGAGAGAGAGGCCGGGGGCCGGCGGCAGCTGATTGACGCCGAGCGGTGGAGTTCCTGAAGTCTGGAGCCCTCGACGAGACGCGACGCGCGGCATAAATATTTATGCGGGCGCGTGACACGTATTAGGTAGCAATATTTCACCCGTTCTCGGCCCTCAATTCCGAGCTGTCATTCCGCGTGATATCAGCCGCCGTACGGTCGCCGCGGCTACGCGGCATCCATTTTAAATGGCCCCCGTCGTCACACGCGGCTCATAATAAAGGGCGCAAGGCTTGTCTGGCAAGGACAGCGCTGTAATAAGGGTGACGCGTCCGCTGTCCCTGTTCCCGCCGCCCGCTAGACGCCGTGTCGCACACGTGTAAAAAAAAACGATACTGTCACTCCTGGCCGTGCTGGAATTACAGCGGGATTATGGGTAATTCCCAACTTGTACCGTCGTCCCGGCACCACGCGTGGGCCCCAGGGTGCGGGGAGCTGGATTATTCCTAAACAGCCTTGAACGGGTGATTCCAAACTTTCCCGACTTGTGCCGTGTGTGGCCCCAAAGTGCCGAGATAAAAGAGGGGAACGGGGGAGGAGAGGGAGAGGGGGAACGGGGGAGGAGAAGGAGAGGGGGAACGTGGGAGACGAAGGCGACGGAGGAGGGAGAGAGAGAGGGTGTAAATATGATATAACGCTGTAGTCTGCTCTAAAATGTCCTGGGCTTCTCCTTTTCTCCCTCATTAGGAGCCCCTTGAGGGAGCAGAGGGGGTTTATGGGAGGATTACTGAGGGGAATATGGCAGAGGGGAAACAGAAAGCTGATCAAAGTTTTCTGTGGATCTCCCCAAGCTGTGACGTAACTCCATGGGTTTGGGGAGGGTGGTTGTTCGGTTGAAGGCGAAGGCGCTATATTCAGATCCGCTGATGTTAACTGTTTCCAGAATCCTGCGGTCCAATGTGGATAGGGTGTTTCTTTGCACTTTCTTTATTCATACATTGCACCTGAACTGTTTACTATGGATTACAAAGGACTGTGTTTTCCTGAAGAAGTTATTTTTGTGGCTATATGAAGCCAAAGGTCATGTTTCTATGTGAGGTTTTTACCTTCATCGGGAGAGGGGGAAGTGGATATTCTCCTTCCTGTCTCTGTCTTCCCAGTCCTCGAGTGAACCTTCCTCCCTGGCCTTTCTCTTCCTTACACTCTCCCCCTTCCTCTCTGATGCCAGGGGCTTGGACGTTGCTCTCGGGAATGTTCCAGAACCTTCTCTCTCCCCACTTTGCTCTCTCTGATCGCAGAGCGAACAGGGTGAGTTATCTGAGCCGTGCATATTGCGCCAGTGGCATCACAATCGTGAACGTCTCCGGGTTTATTCCGCGTAATGGAGAGATTAGAAGCCAGGGACCCTTCCGTTTACAAGGGCCACCTGTTAGATCTCCTCCTCCACAACTTTCCTGAAGAGTCCCGGGCGCAGAAACTTCTCCGCAGTGCTAACGCCGGCGATTCGGCGGTTGGCAGATGGCGCGGGCCTCAGATGTGTGAAGTTACGGCTGTCCCTTTTTGTCACCTGTCACTTCAGAATCTCGCCCGCGCGCGTCATAAATCATTCCCAAATTGAGCTTTTTCGACGGCGCCCGCTGATTAATGCACCTGGGCTTCGGAGAACTTTCCAGAAGGACCCAAGGCAACTTTTGACTTTTAGCAGAATCAATGTTCAACTCTCTTTTTTGTTTTTTTTTCAGGGTCCGTCCCCGTTTCAATCGCACGGGCGTGCGCGGATACGTATAAATAACCTTAACTTCATCCTCTACGCCGGCGCGGAGACGCGGAGACGTTTTCATCATTTACAGTCGCGGTGTGAAACGCAGGTTAACTCTCAGGGCCCTCATTCTTCGGGGTGTATAATGCGCTGTGTGATTCATGGCAGAAGGAAGCGGCTGAGAGCTCAGAAAGGCGGTTGAATCGTGCAGTAAATGGATATGTTAAACCCAATACATCGCCTCCTCATTATGCTCAAGGTTCTGTTGGCTTTTGTTATCGAGTCAGCGTGAGCATGTAGGCGTCGTGAAAAGGACAGAATCTCTGATTTCTTCCTTCTCTCTGTCTTTGTTTGGACTGGGGTGCCTTGTTTAAAGTTTATGAGATTAGAAGGTTAGTAATTCTTTAATTAACGTTACACCGAATCGAAACAAGAACCTTGGAGGGGAACCTTTTCTTCTTTCAATCACCGACAGACAACAAGCAATTACTGCTCCCCCCCTACCCCCGAAGCCTCCCTCCTTCTTCTTCTGCCGTTCTTTAACCCTGGCGCTGAAATACATGACGGCATCCATTGTGTTTGTATTACCCGGCGCATTGAGTCGGGAGTACGTCTTTATTCCGACGCGCGACATCTCAAGGATTCGCGAGGCGCTGGATGCCGTCGCTGACGCTAACACATCTCACAGCCGCAGAGAGGAGCGGAGAATAATTGGCGGTATCCTTGTAAAGTGTCGCTTTGTAGCTTTGTGTAGGTCAGTTCCGGGGCCTGTTCCTGTTGCCGTGGGAGTCGGGGAGGGTAATTTATTGGTTCTTGAGCGGCCTCACGTCTGCGGACCTGGGAGATGATTACTCGACCCGGGTTGGTTAAGCAGTGAATAATGAAGGATGGAGGTTTGGAGAGCATATCTTCCGAGTGGAATCTTCTGAGCTGTTCACACTGCACTCTTAGAGAAAAGGGGTTCTTTGGCCCGTGTCTGCAGAGGAACTCTTTTTAGGAACCTTTTTATGGAACGCTCTGTCATAGGTGTGGAGTGTGAAACAAAGAACCATTTTTCCTGACAAAGAACCCTTGAACTAGATAGGGTTATTCTATGGAATCACAATAGAATCCTCTTTGGACCTTTTTTTAGAGTGTATTGTGTAATCTGCCTTGAAGAAGAGAACTGTCAGAGTGTGGCTGTATATGGGCCAGCTTGTGCAAGGCTAGGCTATGCAGTGCACTGTAAACCATAACACATGGCTGGGCTGTTGGAGATGAGTTTATCGAAGTTTAACGCGAATTTGTTTAAAACTAAGAAACACAGGTGTTTGTTCATTGTGAGGCAGTAAATTATATAGGCGATTCAGGGCTTAGCATATGGCATGGATTTTAACCGCGGGTTTGACAATAACATTTCTTTTTCAACATTTGTACCATTGCTACTGTTCGCAGTGGTGGCGTCTTCTGTTGGAATTGTCATTTTATGACTTGCAGAAGTACAGTACTTTCAACTGCGCCGATAGTCGGAGCGTTTTTCGAGAGGTAGGCAAATACCATCTGTTCCGAACGACGGCCATATGGTCTTCGTTTTTCTGAGGGAATTAGAATAAAAACAAATATGTCAGAAAGCGGAGTTTGTTCACGGGCGTTGATCAGCATCGCGGTAAAGAAACCTGAGTCTCCACGTGTTTCCGTTCATTGTGAGAATCTTTGGGTAAAAGAGGCCTTCGCGCTCATTTGTATATTCAGCAGGTGAGATTATTTGTCTTGATGCCGTTTTGTATTTCGTATTGTATCGTTTCGTATTTGTCTTCGTTTTCTTGTTTTTCTCAGAGCGCATCGTCCTGGCACCGAGCGCAGGCGGTGATGTCAAGGTTAGATAAACTAACTTCTCACTTTTCCCCTCTCTTGTTCTTGTCATATTGGGTAAAAAAAAAAAAAACCCCATTCTAGTTTCAAGCCGTTGGTCCTTCTCTCTGTCTCGCGGGGGAGGCGAATTCTTGTCACCCTCAAAGTCAAAACCGTACGATGTGTCATTGACGGATCTTACCCCCACCCCCCCCCCCTCAAACTCTCTCCCCTTTCCCGCGTCCCTCAGATTGACAGGTCGTGACAAAATAGCGCTCATGTCGCTTGAACACGTCTTTTGTCTGGGCCCGCACTTTTTTCCTGGTCTTCCTCGGCTCTTGGTGTCTGAGCGGCGCTGACACATTGAGGTTTTCATTAGCTTTAACCAGGTGTGGGTTTCTTCATGGAGCCGCGTCTCCGTGGGAGAATAAATCAGCCGAGCCCAGAGAAAGGCCGTGGCCCCCAGCGCACGTGGCAGAGACGGGCTGAGAGGCTCATTAATCAAGCGCCGAGTCGCAGATGGGATGGATCCACACACACTGGCAGCAGACTGTGAAAGTCACATCCAACACGCTCAACTGTCAACTAGGCAGTCCGCTGCACACTCCTCCTCTCCTTCTCCTCCTCTCCTCCTCTTCTCCACTCCTCCTCTCACCTGCTCCGCCATGTCCTGGAACGCTGGGAATGGTCTTCCAGGTGTCAGCGGTCGAACAAACGCTCCGTTCACCTCGGCCGTGAACGAAGCAATACAAAAGTCAGTCTTAAAAAGTATCTTCGTCTTATATTAAGACTTAAAATCTTATTTTTGCTAAATAAGACAAAAGAAAACTTCCAATGGAGTGAGAATGTTTGACTTGTGGGGTGAGAAAATTTCACTTGTCAAGCCAACTCAACAGTAACTTAAAACAAGCTAATATTTTCTACTTGAGAGAAAAAAAGTAAGATCTTCAGACTATTACAAGACTAAAAACGCTTGTTAAGACAGACTTTTTTTAAAGTGTTGTCTGCTGGACTGTTATTTGGGTGAATTTTGGAAGCGAGCAGAGTGATTTCGGCACTGTGTTGTGATGTGAGGTTTTTAAAGAGAAAATAAAATAAGGTCTGCATGCCTTTGGGGGAGATGCATTTTTATTTAAATGTTATTTAATGAAGGTGCTTAATCTTGCTGCTTGGAGCACTTGGATACTTCTGTTCTGTGGCAGGCAAGAGAAGATAACCTTCAGTACCAACATGAAATTGTGACTAGAATTTAACATTTATTTGTGTATTTTAAATCTTTGTTTTGCTCCACTGAAAATCATTGTTTGCTCTGTTTCTTTCTGAATTGTGTGGCATAGTACTTCAAATTGTATTATGTTCTCATTGCTTTGGTTGACTCGTGAATGCCACTGATATAGAAACGGCTTATAACCCGAATCATTGTTATATACTGGTCATTATAGCTCTTCTTTTAAGAATTAATAATGCAGATTATTAAATACCATTTATGTGTTACACATTTAACACAACCGACGGTGAATACTGTTTTAATTCAACAAGTATATAAATAATTTCAATAAACAAAAGATGCATTCAAAACGAAAGTGATGTTAGGACATCTCCTGATACAGGCAGTGTTCCTGTTAAAATCTCACTCTTGCACATGTTGTGCAATGAGGCAAATCTCCAGTCATTCATTGGCCAAACTATTGGCCACCTATTGTGCAAAATGAAATAATAAAATATAAAATATGAAAATGATAGTTTGAAATGATTGTTTTCAGCCCTGTAAAAACATAAGTCAGGCTAACTTAACATAAGGCCTCACATGTTTTTTTGTTTTTTTTAGAGTAAACTCAACCTTATTGTACAGAATTTCACCTAAATAAATGCCCTGGGTATACATTATATCATACTGTATGAGATATTTTGCTCAGGACTTCAGTTAGGAGAACGTTCATCCTCAAAGGTTGTTGTTTCCATGAAATGTTTCATTTGCCCTTACTGTAGAGTGAAGAAGCACCGGGCAGCATGTCCTAATGATCTGATTGGCTTTCTCCCGCTCTCTGCGGCTGCCACTCAAATGACATCACTGCAGTTTTAGCAGGTGAACCTTTTTTTGCAGTAGAATCGTTGACACTGTCAGATGCACGCTCAGTTCCCATCGATGAATCACATCAAACATTTACCTGTCCCTTCAGCCTGCATTAAAAAAGTGAGGGAAAACAGGATTTAAAAAGATATGATTTAGACAGAGTACAGAGTTTTATGTGTGTAGCACAATGCCATTTGCTTAATTTTTTATGCCACCCATAACTTTCTCAGTGTGCTGAAATGGAGGATTGTTTTACTGTAGCGCAGGCAGTATCCTGTAGGTCCTGCCTGGTCCCTGTGTCACAGATTGATGAGTTATTCATGAATACAGTTGTTGTGTGCAGCTGTGCTGCAAGTACTGCCTTTCACAAAACTCTGAAAACTTGTTTTAGTAGTTCTCTTGGCCAGATACGCTCTCATGTTTTATATATATATATTTTTTTAATGTCCTGATGTTAATTTTACAGCACTGGTTGGTTGATAATATGGAGATTTTACATCAGTGGTAAAATGAAGAAATTTGGATTGGTTCATCCTAAAATAGACGCAGGTGCCTTTGGGGGTTATTTATGGAAAAACTCGACTTTGCCATTTGCATTTGTTTTTTATGAGAAATGAAGTGAAGAGATGGATCTTTCCAATTTCAGGAGAAGGTGTCCTTCCTCTTGTTGGCACTGCGCTCTGAGTTTTGTTGGGTTACGTTTTACATTCACATTCATTACCGTAGCGGTGCGCGGGAGAGATTTAATCATCTGTGTGCACTTCATTTCTGCAAGTACTTCTGTCTCCGCTAAGGTCGTCTTCTGCGGTGGTGCGGTCAGGACGTGTGACTAACACTAAAGTCCCACCCCTCACCCAAAAAACTGCCTGTTCCCAGTACCCTGCCCATCTTACCCCCCACTCACCCCCACCCAACCCCAACCCTCCCCCATCTCCTGTCTCCTTCGCATGTCTCTCTCTTGGTTTGTTTTCCTTTACGACCGACTTTGCGGATATTTACAGTAGCTGTAGCGGAATAGAGCACCTCTCCGTCGCGCTGTAAAGCAGGCCGGGCCCCATCCCGCGGAGTGGGACAGGTGAATGAGCGTCTGGCGGGGAGTGCGTGGCTCTCCGCCGCCCGGTGATTTACCGCCGCGCTTGATCGATCGGATGTGTTCGCCGCGGACGCTCGTAATGTGCGCCGGGGCCGGCCGAGGCCCTAGCAGTGAGTGACAGACCCACCTTGTCTGTGAGGTGGGGCCCTCAGTGTGGGGGGGGGGGTTTATTTCCCCCATCTGCACTGATCCACTTCCATCACCGTCAGGAGCGGGTAATTACCAGGATTCCGGCCTGTCACAGTTCATCTGCAGCTCTGTGACACGCCGCTAAAAAGACGAGACCGCGGTGGAACTGCTCCATCCTCCGCAATAGTCAAAACTAAGCACTCTACCTCCCCTACCCACCACACACTCACACACACACACATACACACACACACACACACACACACGTACACGTACACACACACATACACATGTACACGTACACTCACACATACACGCATGTACACGTACACACACACACATACACACACACACACACACGTACACATACACATACACATACACACACACGTACACACACACACACACACACGTACACACACACACACACACACGTACACACACACACACACACACAAACACACGTACACACACACACACACACACACGTACACACACACACACACACACACACACGTACACACACACTCACACACACACACACACACACACACACACACACACACACACACACACACACACGTAGCCTAGCGGTTAAACTCAGCGTAGCTCCTGTGGCATCGTCCACTCCAGCAGCCCGCGTGAAAGGCGGGCGGGGCGGTTTGCGGGCGGTTGTTCTCCGGCGGGCTGGCACGGGCTCGGCGGAGCTCGTAAACGCACCAGCTGTCGGCCTCCACTCCTCCACTCCGCCACTCCGCCGCCGCTGCGCCCGCTGACTGGCGTGCCTCCTGTTTTAAGATAATTCCCCTTGATTTATCCAATAAATAACCGTTCCAAAACTGGTAAAGCGTTTACTGGTATTAAGAGCAGAACATGCCACAATTAAGCCCCTTCAGGTAATTACGTGGCTAATTTAACAACAAACAACTGCCGCATTTACATGTGGAGCACGACGCTGGGCCTCTGCCACGTTCCCACGGAAACCAGCGCGGGAACGCCAAAAATTATATCGCTTCATAAATAAGAGGGAACTTGATTGAAGGTCCTTATTTTTTGTCCCTTGTTTCCCCGATAATGTGGCTTATCAAAACAAAAAATGACAACTATGGTGTTTATATATATTTATTTTTCCCCTGCTTCAAGTCCACTCAGAAAGTTAGCGGTTAAGTATTTATCTCAGAATTCATGGAGTTGCGTTGTAACATAATATAACATAGGCCTAACAAATCATAGCATCATGAACAGGCCATTCAGCTCAGCAATGCTCACCTTTTCCTACCACTAGGAAAGTGTACCTAATGCTTAGTTTGCCTAAAATATACCACTAAAGTGTACCTAAAGCTTAGTTTACCTAAAATATACCACTAAAGTGTACCTAATGCTTAGTTTACCCAAAATATACCACTAAAGTGTACCTAATGCTTAGTTTACCTAAAATATACCACTAAAGTGTACCTAATGCTTAGTTTGCCTAAAATATACCATTAGGGTGTACCTAATGCTTAGTTTACCTAAAATATACCACTAAAGTGTACCTAATGCTTAGTTTCCCTAAAATATACCACTAAAGTGTACCTAATGCTTAGTTTACCTAAAATATACCACTAAAGTGTACCTAATGCTTAGTTTACCTAAAAGCTCGACGGTATCTCGCACCGTGTCAAGCCAGGTCTTGAATCCCCCAGAGTTTCTCCCTCTGCGCTCTGGCTTGGCGGAGGAGCCTGTGGTGTCATTGGGGAAGGGGATGTGGGAGACAGGGTCTGTCAAAGTGCCAGTACGCAGACAGCGTTCCCTCCTCTCCCGGAGGGGCCCGCGCGTGCTCCCCAGAGCGGGGCCGGTGACGGGGGTCCTGTACAGATGGTCGTCGAGCCCTTTCCGAACGGCGGGGCACGCGGAACGTTCATTGAGATTCCCCGCCAGCGCTCCGGATCCCTCCTCTCCTCCTCTCCTCCTCTCCGGAGCGAAGGAAGGGGGGAACGTTGTGGGGAATGAAGGTTGTTGAGGAGTGAGGCGATCCTGTCATCCCCCATCCCCTTCATTCGCCCTAGAAATGGAGAAGCAGTTACGCTCTCAACTTTCTCTGTGGGGTAGGACTGTGTGCATGTGTGTGGGTGTCTCTGTGTGTGTGAATTTGTGTGTGTGAGTATGTGTTTGGGTGAGTGTGTGAGTGAGTGTGTGTGTGTGTATGTGTATGTGTATGTGTGAGTATGTGAGTATGTGTGTGTGTGTGTGTCAGTGTGTTTGTGTGTATGTGTGTGCGTGCGTGTTCATGTGTAAGTGGGGAGAGAGCGTGCTTTAGTGACCTAGCATCATGAGAAGGTGGTGAGGTTCCGGTTGGTGTTGGTGTTGTGGTAGCTGTTGGGGAGAAGATGGGGCTGTAGTGAGGTGGGGGGGCGGTATATGGACAGGTCTCCCTGGGGGGGGGGGGGGAGAGCCGTTGTCAGGCAGGGGTCTCCTCGGTGACCCAGGTCCTCATGCTCACGCGGGCATGACGGAGAGAGAGGCAGCGGTAATGGGTCGTAATGGCGGCCGCCGGGAGAGCAGGGCTCTTCAGCCCCACGTGTGAGCCCCGCTAAACACTCCACAGTGTGGCCGTTTCTGTATTCTTTTACTACACACACTCACACACACACTCACACACTCACACATACTCACACACTCACACACACACACACACACACTCACACACACTCACACACACTCACACACACACACACATACTCACACATACACACACACACGCACGCACATGCACACACTCACACACACACACACACACACGCACGCACACACACACACACACACACACTCATACACACACACACACACACTCACACGCACGCACATGCACACACTCACACACTCACACACGCACACACTCACACACTCACACACACACACACGCAAGCACACACACACACACACACACTCTCACACATACGCACGCACACACACACACACACACACACACACTCACACACACGCACGCACACACACACACACACACGCACACACACACACACACGCATGCACACACACACACACTCTCACACACACACACACACATACTCACACATACACACACACACACACACTCTCACACACACACACATACTCACACATACACACACACGCACACACACGCACACAGACACACACATACACACACACATACTCACACATACTCACACACTCACACATACACACACACTCACACACTCACTCACACATACACACACACACACACACACACACACACACAGACACACACACACACACACACCTTCCTCCGGGCTCAAATTGCTTTCCCGCCCACCTCTGCCGGCACGTGTGGAGGCGAGCTTGTGTTGACAGTCGCAATCCCATTTCAGCTGAACCCAGCCGTGTGAACTGACCCTCCCTGCACCTTACCTCCTCCCCCGCCCCACCTGCCCCCAACGCTACTCTACAGCGCATTTCAGCCCCGCGGCCTGGGCTGTTCTGCCGGTTCCTGTGTTAGATTTATCCGCTCTCCGTCTCGCTCCTCAAGCTGATACACTCTGGGGTGAGCGGGAAGACGCGTCGGGACACCAGGTTTCACTGCGAGTGGAGGAACCTCCACCTGCGGCCCTTCTCTCTGACCTGCTCCATACACGGCAAAAACCCCAAAACACTAACGCTAAAACAAGTGTTTTAGTCTCATATTGAGACTTACCATCTTCTTTCTGTTACTGTTCTGCGAAATAATGATGGCAATGCAAAATAATTTGCTGACAATGATGCCAATGATGTGAGATAGTTTGACTCCTTTCAAGATTTACCAATGGGGTAAGAATATGGCACCTGCCAAGCAACGGTAACGGAGAATTATTACAAGAGAAAGAACACTTAAGATACTTGTTTTTGCAGGTGCAGTGCGATTCATTAAATCCCAATGACCGTGATCAAGGTTTAAAAAATTACAATAATAATAATAATAAAATCTATATCAAACGCCTGGCTGATGTGCCCTCTGGCGGAAAACGGGCGGGTGGGAGCCCCCCTCCCCCCCCCGGCACGCTGGACTGTAAAAACGGGATGACGAGGGTTCGGCCTCGTCGGCTGGAGCTGATAAGAGCCTCCACTGGCGTAGTCACGCGTACCGCGTGTCCTTTCTCTCTCTGCGTAACGGCCTCTTTACTCCCGCCGAGCCAGACGCACGCTCGCGCTACGCTCAATTCCCTCCCCGCTGGAGGCGCAACATTAACGCCGTATGATACTCCTCCACACTTTTTGTGCGCTTAAATACTGTTTGCCCGGCCCTTTGCTGTGCAGAGAGGTAGTTTGCCCACTTTGGTTCGGTTGACGTAATGTCTACCCCCGGGGGGGGGGGGGCAGACAAAAGAAAGAAGAATATGGATTTATTTTTTCCTTTTCATAAAAAGGTGGTTCCATTTGAAGAAACTATTCCGCGCCTTCACAACTTTAGAATTCTCGCCTTTGTAAGAATGCGGAGCGTTGCCTTGATGTGACAGGTTGCGATGTTAGTCCAAGTCGCTTTTGACAGAACACAAAGGAGAAAAAAAACATTAAAGCGGAGCATTGAGTTTCTGTTCAGAGCTTGATTGGAGTTACTGAAATCGATTTTTCTTTTTTTTTACCTGAAAATGTCTTTGGTTCTCTATATCCGCTCTCTGCTCTGTCAGGTGTGCTGTGCTCTGCCTGTTAGATTGAATTTACCCCTGTGAGAAATTTAACAATCTCGATCACTTCTTTGAATTCATTTCCAGGCTTTGTGGAAGTATTATTTTTTTGTGTGAAAATCTGCATTCAGCTCCATCGTATGTCGGCTCGTAGATCAGCGGTGGCTGTGTGTTGCGTTACGTGCGTGATATGAGTGGTGACATTAAGGTTTTATAAAAGGTCATATTTCATAAGCGATTGTGTTGGTGTTTTTTTTTGGGGTGGGGGGGGTTGAGTGACTCATTTCCTCGTCTCTCTCTCTCTCTCTCTCTCCCTCTCCCTCTCTTCCCTTCTTTCTGCTTGTCCTCTGTTCCCCTTCGGAGCGCCGGCTCTCGTTCCGGGCATGGATGGCTAATTCCGGGCGCCTCCCGGCGGTTCAGACCGCCGCGGCCCCCGGCTTGACCCGCCGACGTTCCGGGCAATCCGTCATACGGATACGGACGGGCCCGCCCAGCATTCCTCCTGCCCCCCGCCCTGAGAACTCTCAATGTCAGAGTCCCGTCCTGCCCCCCCACCGTCTGAAGGTCACCCCCCCCCCCACACCTCCCCGCTCGTCTCCCAGACTCTCCACGAGTCGGAGGGCACCTCTTCCTCTTCTTCTTTCTTTCTTTCTTTCTGGAAACTCGACCGCAGTGCGCCCCCCATTAAACCCCCCCTCCCTCCCCGTCTTCCCCCCTCCCTCCCCGTTTGGAGAGAGGTCAGAGCGCCGGCAGTTCTGTGCCAGGAGGCCGTGAGGCTCCTCCGCTGACCGCACCTCCGCACGGGCCGCCAGGGTGGAGGAAACTCCGCCTGACCGGCCCTTCGCAGACTCCCGGTCTGCCTGGAAGTGAGCGTGCTTTGAGCGTCTAACCTTTACTATACGGCTAGCTCATGCTGAACTGTAAAAACTAAAATTGGTAGAAACCTGTGTTCTTAATGTTCAAAATGAACTAGCCCTATATTCAAGTATTTTCAGATAAGAGTGCCTAGGAATGTTATGTTTGTTTTTATCGCCTAGAGAGTGCCTTCATTCATTCAGCTGTCTTTGGAATTCTACATAAACACCTTCTCCGCTGTTCTTAACTTCCCAGAATATTTACGGCATGGCGGTACGGTGTTTTGGTTGAATGTATTCGCAGTGTGATTACCGATGCAGTGTAGTCATTGTGTATTCATTTCATTTAGAAAAATGTAGTTATCGCTGGATGTTGGCTTAGAGCATCGAGGATGTAGCAATTTGCTGGTATGAGGGACCGTGGGATTTAAGTGGCATTTGTGCATGTACTTTACACCAATAATATTCATTTCGTAATATCTGCCGTACATTTTCATAAAGCGATGTTTAAAATTGTTTAAAGCCACACATTTGTGCTGTAAATCCAGGCACTGTAGTGTTCAGAACATCAGAGAAATGCTCTCACTTGTCAAAATGATTTTCGTTCATTATTTTAATATTTTTTTCATTATTAAATTATTTTTAGGGAACAGATGGTAAGTGGAATGTGGAATAGTTTAAATACTGTACTGTTATTATGCCATCATATTTTCAGTTTACAGCTGAAATCCCAGTTAAAATGTGTGGCTAGCTGCAAAAATAGTCACAACATTGTGTTCATTACTGGAGCTTTACTGTCTCACTGGCAGCAGGTGAAGGCAGACTATGGAGTGAAGTGTATATACTCAGGAATAATGCGGCATGCGTATAGGGCAGCCTTGGGCTCGTGTTCAGCTCTCTCTGTGAGGCTGTGGTCACTCTGTTGTTTGTTTTCAGTGTCTCCACACGTCAGGCTGCAGTGGGGTTCAGTGTTGGCTGAGGTGCGGGAGCCCTCCTCATGTGCGGACTCTCGTTAGGTGCGGCTCGTTTAATGTTATGAAGTACGGAGGGGTTGTGCTTTCTCTCTGCGCTTCCCCGCGCTGTCGCCCGGGCGTCGAGCGTCCGAGGCATCTGCGTCTCTCCAAGGTTATTTCCCCCGGAACCGGAGCCTGGAGAAGGAGGAACAATTGCTCTGGACCTCGGTCGAAAGTTAAACCAAAACGAGTTAAACCAAGTACCGGCCAGTGCCAGAGGTCACTAAAGGCTAAACTGAGACTCTCTCGTCGTCTGGCTCTGTTTCGTTCCGAGACGCACCTGAGGAGGGCGGGAGGCCCTCTCAGGTTCCCCCCCTGACTGACTAGCGCGCGCGGCAAACGATGCAGCGTGTAAGACTTTACAGGGGATTTCTACTCTTTATTTTTTCGCCCTCAAGGGGCCGTTGGCAAAGAGATGAGTTTTAGGCAGACGTATAATACGTCAGCCGTGCTTAAGAGAGCTTTCTGCTCGCAAATTCTGCCCCCTTTTTTCACCGGCGCTGGGCAGCATTGACAGGAGCGATCAAAGCCGCCACGCGTAAATGAAGCTGTCAGAAAGGGGCTCGACAGCCAAATCCCCGAACGGAGAGTTTTACAGTCAAATTTAATATGGCCAGAACCCAGCCGGCAACAGGATCAAACACCCCATACATAGCCCGTAACACAATTAAATATAAATGTGCCCTGAGAATTGGAAAACAATGTGTGCAGTCGCCGGGATCCGATTCTCCCCATCTTCACAATAAACTGAGACGCTAATTACCAGCTTCAAGTTGAATATATTATTTTGCTGAGATCTTTATTTCGCACGGATCTCTTTTGCACATGAAAGCATCTGGGGCGATTGTGTAACACTGTATTTTCCTGTATAACAATAATCACTTTCAGGAAAATTAAAGACGTGCTGTCCTACCTATTTGCCGTGAATATTTATCCCGTCTTCAGCAACATTCGTTTTTAGGTTTTGCGAAAAACGTTTGAAAGTTAATTAGCCGATCAACAGCAGTAAGTGGCAAGGGGCATGGGAATGATATTTGTAAAAATGGCTTGTTGAGATTGAGGGAATAGTCTCACGGTTATAGAGATAAAATGTTTATTGCGTAGTCATGGACAGTGTTCTGACTGATTTCCACAGCGGCATTGCGCAGTGAAGCACGGACATTCAGTGGCTGAACTAAAACGGTTAAAATGCAAAATTGCAGAAATATTTTTCAAAAAGATGTGCGGCTTTGAGTCTCGCCATTAAAACGTACGGCTTATATGAGGACAAAATGAAGAAGGAAAATCAGACCGGCTAATTAGTGCTCTCGGAGAGAGAGGGAGAGAGAGAGAGGGGAAAAGAGAGAGAGATGCACAGATAATGAGCCTTGAATTGAGTCGTCTTCTTTAATCCGTCCCGCTCAAAGGGAGGGATAAAGGCGGCTTTTTCGGGGGTCCTGTGTGGGGCCCGCACACTCTCCCTAGCCCACACGCTACTCTCCAGCCAAGGTTTTTTTCCCCCTTCTATTCCCCCCGTTAATGTTGAGTCTGGCACTTTCCCTGGATGTGTGGGAACTGGAAGCCACGGTCCCTTTTACACACAGAATGGATCAGCTTGCGTTTCTATGGCTGTAGAAGTGTCCCATTGTTATGATGTCACCGCGTCTCAAGAACGGTGACCTCTGCCCCCCCCCCCCCCCCCTGGCAGATTTGCGGGTTGCTCATGGCCTTATTTCCACAGGTCCGATCAGCATTGTTCCCGCTCTGGGGGGCATCCCGGCCCCTTCTCCATGTGGAATTTGAAGTGCCTCACACATGCAACTTTCCTCTTCAGCGTAGTAGTCTTCCTCTTGTACCCTCGCTCCCCCACCCCCCCTCCATCTTCTTTTTCTCACCCTCTCCCCCTTCTCCTCCTCCTCCTCCTCTGTCTGCCCCCTTTTTCATTTTTCGTATCTCAGAAAAAAAATAGCGACCGCCGCCAGATGTCGCAAATACATCATCGGACAGCGTTTTTTTGTGTTACCCGGCGAAAAAATTAGTCACGGCACGTATGCAGACGCTGGTCGGGAGGTTGTTAGCGGCTGCTCTGTGTGTGTGTGTGTGTGCGCGTGTGTGTGTGTGTGTGTGTGTGTGTGTGTGTGCATTTGCGTGTGTATGTGTGTGAGTGTTTGTGTGTTCGTGAGTGTGTGCATGTGTGTGTGTGTGGTGCGTGTGTGTGTGCATACGTGCGTGCTTACTTGAGTGTGTGTGTGTGTGTCTGTGTGTGTGTGTGAAAGGGGTAAAGGTCATGACAGGTCAGCACATTGTCCTTCAGATGTGTGATATTTATGTATAAGAACGGCCCGGAATAAAAGCATATGCACATACGCATACGACAGAACCAACACAATCTGCCATCTCTACAGAACAGAGAGAGAGGAGAAAAAAGAAAAACAACAGTCTTTTTATTCTGAGAACATTTCAAAATGGAGTAAAAAAAAAAAAAGAAACGGAAAGGAAAAACCAACACGAGAGGAGAATGAAACGGCCTAATCAAAAGCCAAGTGAAAATGAATAATGCTAATTGCCTATTTCTGGTATTTTCCTGGAGAAATGACTCAGTGAAACTGGCTTTGTTTGCAGTTGAGACGGAGAAGGTAGGGGGGGGGGGGGGGTTCCCCAGAGTGGAGCTGTCCCAACAACACTCGCTCCTTCGGGGGGGACAGTTTACCGCCAGCCGGTAAGCGGGAACAAAAAAAAACAAAAAAAAAAACAGCCAGCCAGCATTAAAACGCCCGGATCTGAGGAGCCGTCTCGTCTCCAACAGAAATGCCTACAGAGGACATGAATGAAAGCCATCACAACTATAGAGGGCTTCTAAAAGACCTGATTCTGTTTGTTCTCCGTGACAGAAAATCAACAGTCGTGACGCATCAAGTTAGGCGTTGAGCGGATGGGTTTTTTTTTTTTTTTTTTACGTTGTTGTTGTTTGTTGGTCCTCCCCCCAGCTGGTGGTTTCCAGGGTGATGCGCTGTATGACATCATACCCCCCCGGTGCGACTCGCCAGCCCATAATATCACACAGACGTCGCTCGCGGTTTCTCTGTCCGCGCCGCCGTCGGCCCGCTCAAATGTTGTGTTCTCCGGGAAAATTAATTATTCAGTACACAACCTCAATTAAATTTGAATTCACCAGTTCAAGTAACCTTTTAGTATGCCGCATTAATTATTAATGCCCAGATTTGGCCCTGTTTAGATTAAGCGCTTATCCGATGGTTTCATTACATTATTGGAGGTGCACCACAGTTGTCTGTGTGTGTGTGTGTGTGTGTGTGTGTGTGTGTGTGTTTTTCCCCAGTGACCAATGCGTCATTCCACATAGCTAAAGGCATCCAATTGCAGTGTGTGCATTTTAAACTCAGTGAAAATATCCAGCCGTTCTTTGATTTTTATTTCACATTTGATAAAGTTTGACTTGGTTAAATTGACATATAGACGATTAGCATAGATTCGCTATTGTGATTTTTTCAAGAATCGTCAAGAAGAGAAATATTGCAGAGGGGTATGCATTTGCTTGTATGCTTGTGTGTGTGTGTGTGCATGTGCTTATGCTTGTGTGTGTGTGTGTCTGTGTGTGTTGAAATACCTGTGCGTATGTATGTCGTTTGTCTGTGTGTGTTCATATTCATGTTTGTTGCCATGTCAGTGTGTGGTTGTCATCTCGGAGAGATGAACTTGATTAATGGTTTCTACATTCATTAATCAAAATGTGTCAGTTCTCAATAGCAAAAAAAACCAAACAAAAAGTTGTTGCAGTCGCATCTATCCGTGTTTCCAGAAATCTGTATGATTTCACTCTAATCAATATGACAAAGAGGATGAGGATAAAAACTACTCTCAGGGGACACATTATTATGAATGATCAATTCTCAGGAAGGGTTTTTTTCCCCTGTTATTTTGATTCCCAAACAGTAATTGTGGCAAAATGCAAACAAGTGCAAACAAAATAAAACCAGCATGAAAGACCATGTGAAAGGAACCCAGGGCATGGTATGGGTGTGATGTCACAAGGTACCGTGTGACTTTGGGGGCGGCTGAACACTCTGCGATGCCATCTTGGATGTTCTTTTCCCTCCTGGTTCAGAACTGGGTGGCAAGAAATGTCCAAGAATGCTGTTAAAAGGTTGTTCTTTTCTGTGGTAGTTATACCCATAGTTAGGTGTGGCGGGGGCCTCTGTAAGATTCACGGTGCCATGATTCTTTCCCTTAATCCCCTAATGTTTTTATTTTATCTGCTTTTTTTGCTTTTACGCACAAAGGCTTTCAGAACTTTCTGTTCCACCACTTTCACAGAGCTGTCCTCAGGCTCGTATGAAGTGAGAGAGAGTGAGAGAGAGAGAGAGAGAGAGAGAGAGAGAGAGAGAGTGTGAGTGACAGAGAGAGTGAGAGTGACAGAGAGAGAGTGTGAGAGAGTG
The DNA here is from genome assembly GCF_963514075.1 of Conger conger. Lineage (NCBI taxonomy): Eukaryota > Metazoa > Chordata > Actinopteri > Anguilliformes > Congridae > Conger > Conger conger. Next base: position 19,283,202 of record NC_083770.1, on the reverse strand, counting down.
AGAGTGACAGAGAGAGAGAGTGTGAGAGAGAGAGAGAGCGAGAGTGAAAGAGAGAGAGAGAGAGTGACAGAGAGAGAGAGAGAGCGAGAGTGACAGAGAGAGTGAGAGAGAGAGTGACAGAGAGAGTGAGAGAGTGACAGAGAGAGTGAGAGAGATAGTGAGAGAGATAGTGACAGAGAGAGAGTGACAGAGAGAGTGAGAGAGAGTGACAGAGAGAGAGAGGGGGATGGAAAAAGGACTAGAGAAAAAGGAGAGAGAGAGACAAAGAAGAGCAGGGCTTTGCACCTTTGACGGTTGGCGGATCTGGAGAGGGCGGCGACAGGAAAGCAGAATCCCCGTGGATGCGGCCTGCAGTAAGGCGTAAACCCGAACGAGCCCCTCAGCCTTTCAGACGCGCGGAATAAAGCGCTGAACCCCCCCGGCCTGGCCCACTGGCACTCAGCCCCCATAGTCCCCCCGCAATCTCCCCGTGTCAGAGACCCAGGCAGGCCTGCCAGCCAGCTGAGACAATGCCACGCTAGCAGAGACCAGGGCACCAGAAACGCAGCGCTAACGTCGTCCAAGAAATGTCATCAATGCTCATTGATTTCACTTCTCAGGGAAAGCCACCCCCCCAGCTCCCAATTATTAGCAGAACAGTCATTTCAATGACTTACCATTTTGGCAGTTTTCTTTCTGATTCATTGTTCTTTTTTCGTCATTCATTTGCGTGAAGGTAAAAGGTTTTTTTGTCATGTTTTTTCTTTGTGTTTACGATCTATAGTCCATCGGTACGGCCCATCTGAAGCATTACAGACGCCGTAAACGCTCGCAGTTTACCGCTCTTACAGCGCGTGGTATTTGAGAGGTTATTTTTCATTTGCAGTTTGGTGCTCTCCTACTTGCCACCAGAAAGGTTATTTTCAAAAAGCTGCTTCATAGAGACATTCTGAGTGCCTTCAAAACACGTCCATGGTCAAGGTCAACAAATTATGTTGTTTTTTTCTTTCATTTTTAAACCCTTTTTTTTTTGCCTTGCTATAAATATGTTTTTAAGCGATAGATTCATTCTCAGGACTTTTTTGTCTGTGGGCTTGCAGGTGCACTTTGGAGCAGAGTTTAGATTTTTCAGTAAATAAAAAAGTTATTATCTTTTTTAAGAGTAGTGTACAATACGGGCCTTGGTAAGTTGTACTTCATATTTAAAGTGTCATTCCCTCTGCTCTGCCACAAAGTTACCCTTATTTATAGAGAATATCTGGCCTAATTCAAATTTACTGATTTTATTTTTTTCTCAACATGTGTTTATTGAGCAGGTTCCACTCTCTGTCAGCCATAAATGTTTAATCCTTAAAATCTTCCACAAATGAGGATCAACAATGTCCTTACATGCAGACATCACTCTTTGTTCACAATTTTCCCTTTATTTGTTTACTTTTGGGGGGGAGGGTCAAATTTCCCCATTATACGTACACTGCCACAAAGAAAAAAAAAAACGATCTCGGCAAGTATTTTAGTCTCATATTGAGATGTAAAATTTTATTTCTTTTACTTTTTTGGCAAAATAAGTTGAAAATATTGCCAATGAGGTCAGACTCATTGGAATAAGAGATAAATTTAACTTGTTAAGCAAACAGTAACTTAAAACAAGTTAGCATTTTCGACTTTGAGAAAATCTCCTTACAAGTCTCCTTGCAAGACTGAAATGAATGTTGAGTTTTTTGAGTATCGGCGAGTCTCCCCCGGATCGGGCGTCCATTTTGTTTCTGAGCGCAGGGCCGGCACAGCGCAGCTGGGGCTCGAGGGGCCGGCGGGGCCAGGGTCCGGTTCGCCCGCCGGGGGGGCGGGGGGTTGTGGGTAATTATTTGCCGTGGAGCCCCCGGCCCACCCCACACGCACCCTCGCTCCTGGGGGAAGAGCCTCAATCAGCGGGCAGACAAACAGGCGCTTCCAGGTGCGGGGGAAATTAAACTTTAATACAGTATTTAAATATTGAGGGAATAACACTTCCAGCGGTGTAGTCTGTGCAGCTGCGGCCGGGGTGGATGGCCATCGCTGCACCCCGGGAGGGCAAGTGGGCATCCCCGCCCCCACACCCTCAGGATTTGTGGGGGAACAGCGGTAGAACTGCGGATCTAAAAATACTCCAGCGCCTTCCTTAGCCGCTGCTAATAAGCTGAGCTAGGGCAAGCCTCTCCACAGGGCAAGTGTGAATCTGCGGCTGCATTACAATACGGCTTGTTTATATTACTTCATTTACATTTTATTTTACAAATAATAAACCAAGCTCCTGTCCTGCCACGTTGTATTGTTTAATGAAGGTTAAAACAGAGCCTGTAGTGCCGTCATTGTCATAGTTCAGTTCCTCATTTAAATTCCTTGAGTGTTGCCATTTCTGGATTATGGGTTTTTGGCTAACATGCATAGATAATATGCATGTAATGTGTTCGTATCAGTTAATAACTAATTTCATGTGAATAATCTATAGACGCTCTATTGAAACACCATAGATAAGGCCCTAGATTATCTATACTGAGTGATTGTGTGCAGTAGGCCTCTTTGTACTTGACAGCTATTAAGCCGTACATTGTGACTGTGTGACGCGTGTGTGTGACGCGTGTGTGTGACGCGTGTGTGTGGCGCGTGTGTGTGGCGCGTGTGTGTGACACGTGTGTGTGACACGCGTGTGTGACACGTGTGTGTGCCGCGTGTGCCAAGTGCCGACCGATTTCGAGACTTGGAGACCTTCCAGGTGTAGTCGTGTTGAAATAAGTTCCACACGCTCACGGAAACGTTTGATCTGCGCGTTTAAGAGAGCATGTCAGGATTAATTATGACACATTAAGTCTTGCCCTTTGAAAGTTCTTGATGAAGGACATGCAGGATCCATATTATGTTTTAAATTCAGGGAAGGAATTCTATGTAGGAAGTGATATTTTGTTGATTTCCTTTTTTTAGAGACACCAGAGAATCTCATATTTCAAACATTTGTTAAAATATTTCTTGATCATGGAGTACTGTTGCTTAATTTGTCTCGGTTCCTTCCAGATGGTTATTTCTTAGCTCTTCTGAGAATTTTAAATGGACTTAATTGACTTCATTTTGTGAGGAAATGTGTGCTCAAAATGTCACAATAGTTTCAGGACAAAATTTGCATGCGAGACCCTTTTTCAGGGTAAATTTAGCATCATAACCCACTAAAATGGCTGCCGCAGTATACCTGACAATCCTCTTCTATGACAGGCTATCTCTCTTGTATGGGCTGTCTAATTTAAAATAGAGTATGATTGATACCATATAATTACGAAGTAACTAATTAGCATACAGTGACCATGTACCCAAGTGTCAGCATGCTAACATTAGCTTTCTGTTAATTCTGCAACAAAAAACCTTACCAATGAACAGACTTTCACCCAGGCAAGCCGAAATCTACCTATAGTATTCAAAAACACTCCTGGTCAGTTTGGTTATCAATCAATGGTAAAAAATGAAAGTGCAACCTGACTTGTGAAATTTCTTCCCAGACTTTCTAGCTGGATGGCTATCAAAATCAAGTGAGCTAATGCTTACTGCTAACCACTATACATAGCAAGTGAGGTGAAGCATGGCTCACACATTTTAAGGAAGCATTGCGCTACTTGTGTTATGGAGGGCCCTGGGATGCTTTAATTTAGTTTTTGTCATCGCACAGGTCGAATAACCTTTAGCCAGCTCCTCCAGTGCTCAGAATGCAGGTCTAATTAAGCATAATTAAGCAAGGAGCCGCATTACAGAGTTATCACAGATTGAGGAAAGCGTAAAGGAGATATAGGCTCAGCAGCTGAATTGAGGTAATCAGCAGGTAAAATCCTGGTAATCCCATTTTACCTGGCGGACATGCTCCCGTGATATGCCACCTGCTGGATCTAGACTTTCTTTTCTGATTGGCCAGCAGCTGGAATCTTTGCGTCATCACCGTTGTGTTCAGATACTACTCTGTGCTCTGGTGATCTCATCCACCACCGCCACTGCTATCCAGAAGGAGGCGCTGCTTCTTCCTCTCTCTCCTGCTGTTCCTCTTCCTCCCCCTCCTGAGGGGCAGGTGTCACCCTGCCAGGCTTAGGGGGTTAAGGGGCAAGTACAGTTTTTTGGGGGTGTCTTTTTCTTTTTTAGAAATGAAAAATATTTTTCAAGAAGATCCCTAGGCTAGTCTCGCTGTTTCCATGGAAACAGCCCTATTTGTCTGAGAGAAAGAGGAAAGAGAGAGAGAGGGAAGGGGGAGAGAGAGGGGAGAGAGAGAGGGGTAGAGAGAGAGGGAGAGCGAGAGAGAGAGCTGGTGGATGAGACAGACACGTCAAGCCAAACATCCAAGAGTACATCAAAGACAGACTCATCTACAGGATGTGATCAGCTCAATTAACGGAGGGGGGGGGGGGGGGGTTGAGGGGGGTGAGGTTAAAGAGGGGCACCTATTCAAACTCCAGGCCAAATCCCCTTTTAGACAGAACATTCATCCTCCATATTTGGTGGTCGGAGAGGGACAGAGAGATTGGCATGGCTGATAAAGGGGGAGAGAGAGAAAGAAAGAGGAGGAGAGAAAGAAAGAGAGAGGGTGAGATGTGGAGAAGGGGAGAAATAAAGAAAGAGTGACATGAAGGGGAGCGATAGAGAGAGGGAGAGAGTAAAAGGAAGAAAGAGCAGTGGATAGAGAGAATGGGAGAGACAGAGTGAAAGGAGAGGGTGAGATGGAGAAAGAGAAGGAGAGTAAGAGGGTGAGATGGAGAGAGAAGGAGAGTGAGAGGGTGAGATGGAGAGAGAAGGGGAGTGAGAGGGTGAGATGGAGAGAGAAGGAGAGTGAGAGGGTGAGATGGAGAGAGAAGGAGAGTGAGAGGTGAGATGGAGAGAGAAGGAGAGTGAGAGGGTGAGACGGAGAGAGAAGGAGAGTGAGAGGTGAGATGGAGAAAGAGAAGGAGAGTGAGAGGGTGAGATGGAGAGAGAAGGAGAGTGAGAGGGTGAGATGGAGAAAGAGAAGGAGAGTGAGAGGGTGAGATGGAGAGAGGAGGGGGGACAGGGACTGGATTTTAGAGCTCTGTCAGGGACATTGTGAGGAGGAGATAGTGGCTGAGAGCCTCCTACACTTGCAGATCCAGTATGAAGCTGTCAGACAGAAGAGCTCTATTCATTAAATGCCTCTCATTCTCCCCCTTAGACTACAGTGAGCAGAACAGGCTCGGAGACATCCCCGTATTCACGCCCCACTGACGCACAGGCCGTTACCCGGCCGTTTATGGGATGTGGGTTCTGCGTTCTGCAGTCGATGTCCCTTCATGGGAACCTTTCTTCATTTTGTAAAAAATGTATGTGAAGGCAAACACAACAGTTGTGTTGGCAGCCTAGAGCCCAGTGGCTAAGGTGACTGGGAGCGGGAGGGTTGTTAGTTCCAGCCCCGGTGTAGCTGCAATAACATCTGTGCAGCTGTTGGGCCCTTGAGCAAGGCCCATTGCTCCAGGGGTGATTTTTCCCTGCTTAGTCTAGTCAACTGTCATTTGCTTTTAATAAGTAAGGGATAAAACCATATGAACGAGTCATTTAGGAAATAACTGCCCAACAGGGCAAAAAAGGTAACTTGCCAAAGTAATGTAGCTATGGACAATTAAATTTTAGTTTAGAAACAAATGCATTAATTGAAACGCAATGATAAACAAATTGTCCCTGTTGCTCAGAAAAAAATACTTCACGCAGCCTAAAATTGCCTGCTGCAACTAAAAGCCAAGTTCACCAAATAAAAGTTCACTAGAAAGGAAATAAAATCTTATAGGTTATTAACTAATGTTAGCTCGCTAAAAAAAATTTATCGCAATTTATCGAAATTTTTCCCATGCAAGTGAAAGGAGCCCTTCCCAGTTTCAACTAAAGCATAGAATATTTTGTTGAGTTTTACAGCACAGCTGTCAAAATCAGCTGGCATGTCTTTTTATTGCATACTGTCCCGCAAAACAACATATTAAATTATCACGGACTTCAGGCTATATGTAGTTTAATGAGAATATCTGTGTACCGAATATATTTTAGCATCTCAGGGTGTTGCGTGTCTAAGTACATTCCTCTATGCTTGCAGCTCTGTCTGTTGTTTTCTGGAGTGAATTACAGACAATACAAGTTTGATCATTCTCTCCTCACTCGTGTGTCGTAAGTTATGTTATTAACGTAAACTCACTGTGATCCAAGCACAAAGTTAGTTCACTATGTTCTGAACAGTCCAACTTTCATGACAAATAAATGAAAGATTACTTCCAGATCAGCGTTTTGTGTTTGTAAATTCCTTCCGTTTTCATAAAACTCAAGTATAATTTTTTCTGTTTCCGTAAAAACTTGGTACAAGTCACATACGCAATCCATTTCAGCACGCAGTGACATGGTAATAGTGCTCCACTGTAACAGTGTGGTGGGGAAGCTGTTGCTAATGAGAGACTACGAACCGGGCAGGCTTATACAGCGGTGTTTGGACCATTGTGAGCTCACATAGTCTTCCGAGCAAAGGGACGTTGTGCAGTTATTTGTTAAATATTGGTCTGATTCGCATCAATCAAAGTGCTTTAGTGTCTGGGAAAGTCAATAAGCAACCATAATCATAAAACACAAAACTACCATTGAGCGGACGTTAGCTTCTGTTGGAAGCGGCTGCTCGGAACGCGGTGAGTGTGAGTTACTGCGTGTGAGTGTCAGTTACTGCGTGTGAGTGTCAGTTACTGCATGTGAGTGTCAGTTACTGTGTGTGAGTGTAAGTTACTGCGTGTGAGTGTGAGTTACTGCATGTGAGTGTCAGTTACTGTGTGTGAGTGTAGGTTACTGTGTGTGAGTGTAGGTTACTGCGTGTGAGTGTCAGTTACTGCGTGTGAGTGTCAGTTACTGCATGTGAGTGTCAGTTACTGTGTGTGAGTGTAAGTTACTGCGTGTGAGTGTGAGTTACTGCATGTGAGTGTCAGTTACTGTGTGTGAGTGTAGGTTACTGTGTGTGAGTGTAGGTTACTGCGTGTGAGTGTCAGTTACTGCGTGTGAGTGTAGGTTACTGCGTGTGAGTGTCAGTTACTGCGTGTGAGTGTCAGTTACTGCGTGTGAGTGTCAGTTACTGCGTGTGAGTGTCAGTTACTGCGTGTGAGTGCGTGTGAGTGTAAGTTACTGCGTGTGAGTGTCAGTTAAAACACTTGGTTACATGACGAATGTTGAACATCTCCCATGTTTCCCATTAGCTTTCCAACAATGTAAGGTGTAACTCGAGGCGATGTAACCTACAGTAACCAGGTTGGCTATAACCAGACTAATTGCGGGAATTAGAAATACTTTGTGCATATTTCAGCTGTGAAAAAATTCTGCACACCTGTTCGATCAGTTCTCTTTAGCAAGGTCATAAGAAAAGAATGCACAATCACAAGTTACACGTTTCGGCCAATCAGAATGCCGTATTTGCCCCAAGTAGTCGGTTATTTTTCCGTGCCGTCATATAAAGGCTGAATAACTTAATAATGTGATGTAAAGATCACACAATGCCAGCCCTTCTGAAGAGTGAGCTTTGTTAAATGCTACAGCGTTTACACTTAATTTCTCAACGTTTCACCAAGGTTATCTTATTCCAGACTACTTCAATAACATAGGCTAACGGTGTACACGTGTGAGGAGTCATTGTGAGGGGTTGCGTCGGGCGGTTGGAGTATGGCCTTGACAGGGCAGCTGCAGGCGATGAGGCCTGGCTGATCTGATTCAGACCCAGATCATACAGATGCATGATGGGACTCCTGGGCTTGGTGGCCTATAATGTGCTGTTGGGCAGATGAGAAGGCAGTATGCAGTAGACCAGTGGGTATGTAGGGCGGTGTAGTGGTACATGCCTGGGACCCACAGGGTCGTTGGCTTGTGAAAACCAGTCTGGTTAATGTCTTGTTTGAGTCACTGATCTATGTACGGTGTGTAAATGTGAACGGGGGAAAGGGGCGACCGCACCATACCTGCTCGCGTTTAATAACCTTTTATTTCATGTGCGCGGAGGGCATTTTCCATGCCTGTATGAGCAGTATATAGTAGGCAGTATGTAGTTTGCCTGTATGAGCAGTATATAGTAGGCAGTATGCAGTTTGCCTGTATGAGCAGTATATAGTAGGCAGTATGCAGTTTGCCTGTATAAGCAGTATATAGTAGGCAGTATGCAGTTTACCTGTATGAGGAGTATATAGTAGGCAGTTTGCGGTTTGCGTGTATGAGCAGTATATAGTATGCAGCATGCAGTTTGCCTGTAAGAGCAGTATGCAGTGCACCTGTACGAGGCTGAGTTGCTGCTGAGATTTTTTCCCCATCTGCTCTGGGTAAACGGTGCTGTAAGCCTGTGTGTGTGCGTGTATGTGTGTGTGTGTGTGTGTGTGCGCGAGTGTGTGTGTGTGTGTGCACTTTAGCCTGGAGCTACTGAACATCTGGAGTTTTGGACACCAATGAAGCCCTGGGCTTATTCAGCAGCTGCAGGGGGGCCCACTGATATGATCTTATTGCTTAACCCCGGATGACACCGGGATTATCGCTGCGTCCACACTAATCTTTTTACGGTGCAGATCGTGATGTGCGGGCACGAGGTCAGAAATTCAGAATTGAAAATCTAAAAATTGCTCTTTGGTGGCACATCCACTCTGGTAAAAGCTGGACAAAGGAAACAGACCTGTGTCATTGTGACCATTTTAAAGTTCTTGTGCACACCAAACCAATCCAGTCTTAGGTCCCCGGGTTCTGAAAGTGCCTCTTTATGGAGTTCTCCAGCAGTGAGGAATTCTGGGATAACAATATCAATGTAGTCCACCTGAGCCTTTTTTGGTTTTCTGGTCTCTCTCTTTCTCTCTCATTTTTCGTGTTGGGTAATTATGTTATCTTTCTCACAAGTATATTTCCGCATTCTTTTGGAAACACAATGTAGGACTGAATTGCTTACCAGAGTAATCCAATTGCTTAACGAATCAGTTTCATGAAGGCGTCTCAAGTTCACTCGCTGTTGAACAATTAGAGAAAACCAGTGCCGTGTGGCCAACTTGCTTCCGTTTTAGCTCCGACTAAATATTCTCAGGATCGCACCGTGCGACTGGCGTCTAATTTCTCTGAGAATTCCCTGCGCTTTGCCATGCAAATTCAAACTGAAACTTTTTATCGCAATCCAACGCTCAATACTTAGCTGCAGAATCGGAATGGGCCTAATGAGGGTAAACGAGTTGGGTTTGATTTAACGCGTGTACATCTTTTAATTAATGCGATATTTGAGTGGAAAGACCGCGCGTGTCAGAACGACGGCAGAAAGAAAAGCGAAAAGAACATTAAAACAGTCTCGCCAAGGCCTCTTTTCCTTTCCGAGTTATCCTGTTTAAAGATTTAGGGAATAAATAAACATTGGGAGCTGTTCAATCCCTGGTGCACTCTTGCTTACCTCCCTGTTGTAGCTCATAAAACTCCCAATTTATTTCTCCGTTCGAGTGTGGCATGTATTCAGAAGCCCTAACCCACATTCGGCTTGTGAAAACCACGGGCTGATTAATGCCTGGTTTGAGCCACTGATCTGTGTACGGTGTGTAAATGTGAACGGGGGAAAGGGGCGACCGCGGCGTACCTGCTCGCGTTTAATAACCGCCGTTTATTCCGTGTGCGCGGAGGGCATTTTCCGTTCGGGCGAAGTCATCTCGCGGTTATCGCAGTTAATAAAAACGCAGCTTAGCCACTGCGAGAGAGGGAGGGAGAGAGAGAGAGAGGGAGAGAGAGAGTGAGAGAGAGAGAGAGGGAGAGAGAGAGTGAGAGAAGGAGAGAGAGAGAGAGAGAGAGAGAGGAACCGGGACATCACTCTCCGCACGCAGACGAGAAATGGATTTTCTGTTCAGTCAAATCCTCTTAGGCCTCTCTTTCATGCAGGGCTCCTGAAAAGGGATAATTAATACAGTCTAATTCAAGACAATGGAGCCTGAACCCACTCTCTGTCATCGATACACCGTGTTCGAATCAAACCATGACAGCAACTTAACGCCCTGGAACAGGTCATCACGCTACCCCAGTCCTCCTTCCTGCGGCTGGCATTCATCTTCAGCCAAGCACAGCATTACTGTACGGGAGAGGGTGGACGGAAGAGAGGGGGAAAGAGAAATAATTACAAATGAAGAGTGACGTGGCTGTGAATAGAACATATGTTAGCCCTGGTGCAGGCTCCAGTGAATTATGGTCCTCCGTGATGAAGCAGCAGTGGGGCAGAACGGCCCATTTTAAGCCCTGATGTGTTTTATCTCTGCTGTATTTGGACTGTCATTCCCGGGGAAAGACTTTGTGTAATTGAGAGGAGGGACTCCCGTCCGCATGACGGCAGGGCCGGTGGAGTCTGCCGGGCCGGTGTCCCCTCTCTCTCTCTCCCTCTGTATCTCCCTCTTTCTCTATCTCTTTCTCTCCTTTTCCTCTCTCTCCATCTATCCCTCCCTCCAACTTTCTCTCTCTTCCCCATCCCTCTCTTCATACATCCCTCCCTGAATCTTCCTCCCTCTCCATTCGTCCCTTCCTCCCTCTCCTTCCCCCACTCCATCTCTCCATCTGTCCATCTCTCTTTCTCTCTCTACTCCCTTCCTCCGTCTGTCCCCCATCCCTCTCTCCATCCGTGAGAGCTCACGATGGTCCAGACATCGGCGTATAAGCCTGCCTGGTTCATTGTCTCCTGTTAGCAACAGCTTCCCCACCACACAGTGGAGCACTATTACCATGTCACTGTACGCTGGAATGTATCGCGTTTGTGACTCGTACCAAGTTTTTATGGGAACAGAAATAATTATACTTTACACACTCACAAAATCCAAAGCTGATCTGGAAGTTATTTTTTATTTTTTCATCATGAAAGTTGCACTGTGAGGAACATAGTGAGTAACTTGGTATTCGGAACATGGTGAGTTCCGTCATGGTCAGCCTGCATTTGGATAAAGTTCTGTACATACTGAAGGAACTGTTCAGGTTAACCAGGATGGCTTGTGTTTTAGGGACACGTTTCTTACATTTTTATTTTGCCAGTTGTTTCAATGATTATTTTTGCTGTTATTGCTAATTTGCGATCAAATGACTGATGATATGCTAGAATACGTGCACTAAATGGGTACCACTTAACAATAATGTGACATGAATTGGCATTAACTAATGTACTTGTTAACTAATCACTGATGTTAATGTTAATATGCACAGCTTTGTTAATGTATTTGTACATCATTACAGTAATTCATGTTAACAACTACATAAGTTAATGCCAATTCATGCACCTTATTATAAAGTGTGACTAGCAAGAATATTAATGCCTCACAACATTTAGAATATGTTTCAACACTCTTTTTTATATCGTAAACTGAAAAAAACATCTGATTTGCATCACTGTGTACGTCAGGGTGCTTGCTCTATTCGCACTGACCTCAAACGAGCAAGAAGTTCTGGGAGAGAAGACTCCATTCTGTGACGTTATGTACATTTTTTTAAAGATATTTTTTCGGCCTTTTTCAGCTTTATTGGACAGTATATAGAGACAGGAAGAATGGGGGCGAGAGAGAGGGAAAGACATGCGACAAATTGTCAGACGGTCGGATTCGAACCGCCGACGTCGTGGCTCGCAATGAGCATGCGGTCAGTGCTCTGCAGGCTGCACCACCGAGACACCCCACGTTATGTACATTTTGTGTGAAACTTTACATTTGAGATATTACATTACATTACATTCACATTTTATTTAGCAGTGCATATCAAGGCCATAGAACAAACAAAGCGGTCAGGTGAGGTACAATTCACTTTCGATTTTTCACGTTTAACATTTTTTTTGCTAAGAAATACATTCATGATGCTCGCTGTAAAATCATCTGCAATGCTGGTAAGTCATGATCATGAATATGAAAGAGTAAGTTTGAAAAATGTATGTCAGGAGAGTATGTTCTTTTACTGATTGATTTGGACTGTAAGGGGGTATGTAGCGCGGGGGTAATGCGGTGCGTTTCGGGATGTTTTCCCAGGGTCAGGCGTCAAACGCGATTGCCTCCGCCGGCCCTGATCAGATCTGATGGAGGTTTGTGTCCGCAGGGCCCGGAGCAATGAGCAAGACAAAACAGCCTTCACCCCCCCATCCCAAACCCTCCCAAACCTGCCTGCCTTTGTAGTGGTGAATATTCCTCTTCAGGTGGGGATTTGGAATTACATTTCCGGCATTCCCGAACGGGATGTTCTGCCCTCTCAGGACGAGGCCTCCTGCAAGGTCACTGCTGTCAATTATCCCGATAACCCCCCCAAACACCACCCCCCCCCCCCCCAAACTCTCCTCCTGCCCCGTCCTTGGTGGAAATACTGCCCCTCAGTGCTGGAAGCGGCTTGTGTTTAATGGAAAAGCCCGCTCTCTCTCTCCTGTGCAGCTTGGAGGTGCGCCTCGTGGCTGAAAGGCAGACCAGGCCCGATCCTCAGAACCCGGGTCCGTGTTAAAACACCCCCGCCTCTCTTAATGGCGTCTTCTGAGAGAGTTCAATGGCTTCACGCCCCCGTCCTTCCTGGGGGTGTATCGTTTTCTCTTCTTCTTCTTCTGTTTAGTTGCCCTCGCTGTCCCTCGCGAGGCCGACGGGGTCTGTTGTGCCTTTGATATGCAATGTGAGAGAACGCCTTGCGCCGGCCCGTTGAGCTCTGCGCTCGCCCCGGAACGTTCCGGAGGGGAGCGGGGCGGTCGAAGCCCTTCGCGTTAGGGCGTGCGGGGGCCCGGTTCGCCTAATCGCGGTGGCGCCCGCAGCCCTGCTCGGCCTTGTGGGCCAGGCGGAGGAGGAGGCTCTGCGATTGGTTGCCTCACCTGTGCTTGGGATGATGTGTGATTGGTTGCCCTCGCTTTCGATGCCATTGGCCTCTCTGATGGGAGGAGCTTAGTGTTTATTGGCTTACTGAATGGACTTTTCGTAAACGGCGAGATGAAATTTTCTCTTTGTTTTGGCCGTTGTGTCTGTATACCAGACAAACAGACGCATGGTTGTAGTTCTGTATCTGAACAGAACAGAGAGTATCATATCTCTATGTAGAGCGTGGCGCTATCAGTTCCACTCTCCCGTAGATCTCTGCTAGAGGAGTCAGTCTGAGGTAACAGCACAGGTAACACGGGTATCGAGGACAGCCTATTTGTTCATTGGCTCGAGGGGATGTCCTTGTATTGCATGACTTGTATAATTCCCATTTCACAAATAAAAGTACAAAGGCTGTTTTATAAAGAGACCCTC
>NC_083770.1:19219973-19264973 GCF_963514075.1 Conger conger | reverse complement strand
TAGCGCTGGTTAGCGTGCGCATTTCTGTGAGGAAGACTGAGGTTGTTCACTGTAGCAATTCACAGCGAAGTCCAGAACCATAGTGTTTGACCTGTTCTCATCATCCAAGGGTTTTTATTTTTAATGCATATTTGTAATACTACACATTAAACACAAAAATGTAACTCTGATTTTTATAGGATAATTCCAAAAACCCTGTTCTTCAAAAACTGACGCTCCTGCTAACGGGGACGAGGCTCCACCCATTCACCTAATAAGGCCGTCGGATTCGGCCAATCAGACGGAGAGGTGAATACTTCAACGCTGCACGTGCTTGTCGAGGCTCGCTCCGGAGATCAGGACTCCAGCGAGAGCGTTCACTGTGTAAAGTCTTCTAGAATCTTCTAAAGTCTTTTTCACATATTTATAAGGCTGGCGTAGGATTTCTAACCGCTATTATGAGGCATTAGGTGAAACGCTGGGTCTTTATTTCTTCACTCTTTGCCTGTTGACTTGCATAAAGGGAGGATTGACATTCCCCTGTAGACATCTCCTTATCAGCCAGTTCCAGCCAAGAGTACTGCCCTCACCGGGAGAATTCTCACAGTCCACCTGAAATAATGTGTTAAAAAAAGAGGAGAGAGAGCGAGAGAGAGGGAGGGAGAGAGAGAGAGAGAGCAGCTGAAACCCCCCTATGAACCTGTCAAGAGCCTGTTTCTGGAAAGTTCCGCAGGCGCTACAACTCACTCCAGCCCCGGCTGTCAAACCGGAGGGGGAACTAACCCAGGAAATAAATAAATAAATAAATAAAGGAGAAGAAAAAAGAAGGAAGGGAGGGAGGGGGGGAAGAGTTCAGCTCCCAGGTAATGCTTCAAAACGGAGAGGTGAGAAGTTCCTGTGTTTTGGCCTCATTATGGTGCCTTTACCCTGTTGCACTGTTCCTGATGTTAAAATTATGATGGAGGGAGAGAGAGGGAGGGGGGATGGAGAGAGGGGGAGAGGGAGGGATAGAGGGGAAGTGAGGGAGAGGGATGGAGAGAGGGAGGGAGCGGAGTGGGAACGAGAGAGTCGGGGTGAGAGGAAGGGGGTGAGAGAGATAGAGTGAGAGATTGGTTAGAGAGAGAGGGGAGAGAGGGAGAGAAGGAGAGAGGGAGGGAGAGAAAGAGAGCAGGTTCTCGTTATGCACACAGTGTCTTCACGTTGTGCACTATGCGCTGCATCTGTTAGACTTTTCCCCCTCAGTTCTTTTTTTAATCTTTTATTCATAGCTTAGCAGGTGATGAAAAATTTATGCCTTGAGTCTGGCATTGAAATAAATGCAAAATGAAAACAGAAGCAGTTTATACTGACATTCTGAATATCTCTATCTAGAGCAGGGCTAGGCTGGGTGAAGCTGGGGAGAAAAACAACATTAACTCTCTGCAGTAAACCATACCTTTGGACTCCCTGTGTACTCAGCACCCTCAGATTCGACGGTTTTTATTTTTGTCCGTCAATTAGGAGCGCCCGCGTTCCCCTCTCTGGGCTCGGGCGAGTTCCAGGGGCCGGGAGGCTGCTCTTTTCGGGGGGGAAAGTGTGATTCTCTCAGGGAGGGAGTCAGGGGTTGTGTCCCCCCTTCTCTACGGACTGCCATAGAGGCCGGCTCTATCTGTCTCTCTTTCTCACGCTCTTTCCCCTCTCTCTCCTGTTCTCTCTTCCCCTCATTTTCACTCTCTCTCTCTGCCCCCCCTCCTCTTTCTCTGTGAAATCCAACATGCTTTATTGGCATGACGAGATAGAGCGTACTTTAACAAAGCACAAGAAATAACGTATAAAAACATACGCATCAACAAACAGTTTACAGACAATATTGGCCTGCCAAAATAGGCTTTCTGAAATAGGCTCACTGGTTTTTCTCTCCCTCTCTCTCCCTCCCCCTCCCTCTCTCCCCCTCTGTCTCTCCCTCCCCCTTTCTCCTCCTCTTCCTCCTCTTGGTTCATGTAAGGTTTGTGTTTTAATAACCATGAGGCAGCACTCGTCCTTTAACAGAATTACACATCTGAAAGCAGGTCCAGCTATTACTATACCCTTATAATATCTAATGTCCCCTGAAGTGGGGTAAGAACCGGGTTTAAAATATGAATATGCTGCCTGCTCATCCTTTGTGCAGTGTGGAAAGTGTGGTGTAGTTTTAGTTCAGTTTAGAGCTGTATTTTACACATGCGCTGCCTGCATCTCCCACACCTGCACAAGATAATCTGCCTTCTCGCCGGGACTGTAAAAACTTCATCTGAATAGGTGAACAGAGAATTGCACTTTTTTTTTTTTTGCACCTGTTTCTATTCTTATAATTCGTGTTCGTATTTTTTTCAAAAAAATAATTATTTATGATGACACACTTGCACTGTGTGTGTATGTGTGTGTGTGTGTGCGCACGTGTGTGTGTGTTTCTGTGTGTACGTGTGTGTGTGTGTGTTCGTGCGTGTACGTGTGTGTGTGTGCGTGTGTGTGTGTGTTCGTGCGTGTGTGTGTGTGTGTGTGTGTGTGTGCGCACGTGTGTTTGTGTGTTCGTGCATGTGCGTGCGTGTGTGTGTGTATGTGTGTGCCTGTGCTGGTGCCGGTGAGAGGTGTGAGTCTGACTCTGCTGTGTCATGTCTGATCTCTGTTGTGTTGTGATTGTTATTGTGATTATCTATTGAAATGGAAGGCTGCAGTAGATCAGGGAACACTCTTTGAGGGCAAAGCGTGGCTCTCTCTTTGACTGGTCTAGAGCTCTGCAAAGGACATCATCCTCCTCTCTGTATTCAGCCTACAGCCCTGAGGGCCAGAGAATGAAGGGAGCTCCGGACCTTTAGATACAGAGACATAAACTGCTTCATCCCCACCGCTGAGCCTACCTGTGGGATTGTCCGGCGAAGTGTTGACTGTGATTGGCCGGTGCCTGTGCCCGTAGAGGCAGGTGTTGACTGTGATTGGCCAGTGCCTGTAGAGGCAGGTGTTGACTGTGATTGGCCAGTGCCTGTGCTCGTAGAGGCAGGTGTTGACTGTGATTGGCCAGTGCCTGTGCCTGTAGAGGCAGGTGTTGACTGTGATTGGCCAGTGCCTGTGCCCGTAGAGGCAGGTGTTGACTGTGATTGGCCGGTGCCTGTGCCTGTAGAGGCAGGTGTTGACTGTGATTGGCCAGTGCCTGTAGAAGCAGGTGTTGACTGTGATTGGCCGGTGCCTGTGCCTGTAGAGGCAGGTGTTGACTGTGATTGGCCAGTGCCTGTGCCTGTAGAAGCAGGTGTGGACTGTGATTGGCCGGTGCCTGTGCCTGTAGAGGCAGGTGTTGACTGCGATTGGCCGGTGCCTGTGCCCGTAGGGGCAGGTGTTGACTGCGATTGGCCGGTGCCTGTGCCCGTAGGGGCAGGTGTTGACTGCGATTGGCCGGTGCCTGTGCCTGTGGAAGCAGGTGTTGACTGTGATGGGCCAGTGCCCGATTGTCCCCCCCTCCTCCTCTTGTCCCCCCAAACCTTGGTGGCACCCGTTGTATATCTTAGTTTTTGGTCTTAGCAGTGTGTGCTTGGGTGTGAGTTTGTGTGTGTGTGTGCGCGCGTGCGCATGTGTATCTGTGTCTGTGTGTGTGTGTGTGTGTGTGTTTGTATGCATATGTGTGTGTGTGTGTGTGTGTGTTTGCATGCATGCATGCATGTGTGTGTGTGTGTGTGTGTGTTTGTATGCATGTGTGTGTGTATCTGTGTGTGTGTGTGTGTGTGTGTGTGTGTGTTATAGGAGACTCTCACAGTGAGGGGGAGATAGAGGACAGTGGAGCCTCACTGTAACACAGTGTTCTTCACCCCACAGTCCACGGGGGGGGCAGGGGGGTGTCAGGGCCCAGCACCTCCGCCCAGGGAGGGGGGTGGGGGGTGTGGAGGTGGCACCCCATCCCGAAACATGGAGGGGGGGTGGGAGAGCGTTTGAGACGGGTCGCCCCAGCGCTTAAATAAAGACGTCTGAGCGGGTGATTCTGGGGGGAGGGGCTACCATAGGCTCAACCTGCGCACTTCCTCTCCCAAAATTCAATTATTAATGTCCTGACTGCCGGAGTGTGGCAGGCTGGGATTCCTGAAGCTGCCACACTGAATAAAATGAAACCAGTGCTTTACATTTTCATTATGCCAAACGGTGTTTTAAATTGCAAATGCCTCCTCTCAGATCCCTCCTGTTCTACCCCTCCCGGTCGGGGCCCCCCCCTCCTCCTCTCGCCCCCCCACACCCCGGCGGGGCCCGCCATATCCCGCCAGCCGCACCTCCAGCCGCGCAGTGCGTGTTTGTTGGGGAGACCGCCGCCTTTTCCTCACGCCGGAAACTACTTTCTTGGGGCCAGATATCCCAGTGTTCTGATTCGCCGTCGGGTCAGAGAGCCGCAGGGGGTTCAACACGCCAGTATCGCCACCGGCCAGACATTCTCCCTCTCTCTCTCTCACTCTCTCTCTCTCTCGCTCTCCTTCCCTCTCTCCCTGCCTCTCTCTTTCCTCTTCCCTCTCTCTCTTTCTCTCTCACTCACTCCCTCCCTTCCTCCCTCTCCCTTCCTCTCTCTCACTCCCTCCTTCTCTTGTTCTCTCTCTCCCTCTGTGCCTCCCTCGCTCTCTCCCTCCCTCACTGACTCCCTTTCTCTCTCTCACTCTCTCACTTCCTCTGTCTCTCACTCCCTCCTTCTCCTGTTCTCTTTCTCCCTCTGTCCCTCCCTCTCTCTCCCCCTCTGTCTCTCCCTCGCTCTCCCCCTCCTTCTCTTGTTCTCTCTCTCCCCCTCTGTCCCTCCCTCTCCCCCTCTCTCTCTCCCCCCTCTGTGTCTCCCTCTCTCCCCCCTCCCTCTCTCCCTCTCTCTCTCTCTCTCTGAAATAACATCTGTTGGTGGCTCCATAACAAAGCTCTTTCCCGAGGTGGTTTAGCGGGCTGCGTTGTGAGGCTGGGGGATCCTGTGCCTCTCGGTGCATTCCCACTGAACTGGCAAACAGCTCCAGTGTAGCACGCTAGCGTCTGCCTTCTGGATATTCACACTTCTGTTTTTCACTTGTTTTTCTGTGGAAACATTCATTAATTTCATTAATATAATTGCACGTTTGAAAGTTGCTAGCAAATACTGAAATACAAAGTAGTTACAGTACAAGACCTGGGTGGAATATGTAATTAGTTTGGATTCAGTTACTTTTCTGTGTTCGATTGATCTTGCCTGGTACAATTGAGCCAACCAAGACCAGTAGGCGGGGTTTGCACTTTTTGAGAGTGTTTCATATGTAGCAATACACCAGACAAGCTGAGTAAAACAACAAGGTACCAATGACATATTTTCCTCAGGTCTGGTCATAACACAAGTGTTTGTGTGTACAGAACAGACGATGGCCCTCTATGTGTGCTTATTGAACACTAATCCTCCGTATACAGCGATATACGATGAGGTACGGCTGACAGCAGTGCTGTTGTACTGTGCTCTTAAAGAGGAGGGATATGGATCCGTGTGAAGAATGAGAATATGAACATGAGTCACACACTGGCTGCTGGGTGTCTGCTCCCATAATTCCACGCTTTCGTTGGGGAACGGGAGGAGGGCCAATGAGCCGCCAGCGTTAACGTGGCGAGGTCTTCTCTCCGTCGGCGCTTTGAACCTCGCCCCAGGGTGCCCGCCTCAGCGTGTCACCTTGGTTACGTGGCAGATAGAGACGTGCGCCCGTGCAGACTGAAGAGGGAGCAAGGTGCAGCATGGGATAGGATGGAGGACCTGTTTGAGAAAGATGAGTGCGTTTGAAGGGGGTGTGACGTGGTGGTTTCTCTCTCGGCTCATATAGCATAACCATCCTTAAGATGCATTAAATCCAGTCGCTGTATACACTCCCACACACACACACACACACACACACACACACACATACATACACACACATACACAACCACACACAAATGCGCTGTAGATATTATGTGGCACGCTAATTATTGTTTCTATCAACACCAGTCTGATTATGGTGCTTATTGTAATTATTTATCTCAATAACTATTATCACATACAGTATAGTACCTGCAGTATCTGTGTGTGAGTGTGCTGTGTATACATATTCAGGGGAAACATAAATGAGTTTGTGGTGTGGTGACTGTGTGGTGAACGTGAACATGATCATAAACTTCCCTGATGAAGTCCCTTTGTGGAGACGCTGTTTCTTAAACGTATAAATGCACGTTTTGAGAATTTTTTTCAATTATTAAGATTAAGATTTTTTCTCCTCTGGCTGGTATGAGAGATTTGATGATGATGATGATGATGATGATGATGATGAATGTGACAGAATCGACACGCGGGAGATGAAAGCCGGGCACGTTCTCCTCTTTCCTCTCCTCACGCACGGTCACACTTTGGTGTTCAAACACGGAAAAGGTCACACACCCGTCTCTCCATTTCATCCCGGCTGGGTGTGGGCTGTCCGTCCCTCGCGTACCGTCCCTCTGTCTCCTCTGAACCTCGTCTCGCTTCATAACCCTCCTTTCATTCATTCAGACCCATTGACCAAGTGCATTTTAAAACAAGCAAATTGTTATTTGCGTTCCGATTGATAAAGATGCTAATGCTAGCGCGGTATAGCTGTCGATGTTCTTTTTTGCCTGGGCGCGTGGGTCGCGAGGCTATTTTAGTGTTTCTCTGACAAGCTGTTTAGCACGCTGCCGACAGTGGCTGTGTTGTGCCGTGCTAACCTAAGCTCGCTAACTGGCTGCGTCGAGCGATTTAATATGTATTCAATAAAATAAGTAATGGTGCATAAAACCCAATCTATTACAGGTAGGGGATTGTTCGACACATACTTGCATAACAAATGCGCTTCTGTGGCAATTCAATTATTGTTTTATTGCAGACCACCCCGGAAAAATAAATATATTGGAAATATGGCAGCTGTTAAGCGCAATTACCTCGTGAACTCCCATTTTACCGACACCAAGAAGGTTATTTTCCTCCATTTTAAATTTCAAATTAGTTAGTAAAGTTGGATTTTTTCACATTATGGTCCTCTTGTAAACCAACATGGCCCTAATTATAACATTTTATTGGCACTTTAAGGCAGCAGCTGGGTCTTGCCAGGGAAGATTGTTTAACAGTTTGGACAATCGGGAAGTAAATTCCCTAAAATCACCTGAGGGAATTTGGTGCTTTCAGAACCATTACTGCCAGTGTAAATGAAGTGTTATTAACCTCAGGTAAATACGCACTCCATCAATGCATGTGCCTTTGCACAGTAAATCTGGAAAAAGTTTATTTTTCTTGGCTTCAACAACATACTGTATGTGAAATGTATTTTGCAATATATGTGAAAATACTAAAAATCGGCTCTAAAATATTACTAATTGGCACTTTTCATACATTTCAATATGAGAAACATATATGAGGAAGGATCAAAATATATTTGTCATATTTGCTAAAAAAATTGGCTATATATTTTTTTGTGTGTAGGGTATTAAAAATATGTTCTCATTTGGCTGTTTGTATAGAAGAGAAATGATATTTCTCTGTGACCGAGCGTGGCCTTGAGAAAGAATAGGGATGCCCTGCCCTACATTCTCCACAGATCCCACACACCCCCCAAATCTCCCAGCATTCATAGAGTTAACAGGTCCAATCAGACGCTCTTTGGACTTCAGAGAACTGACGGCACATGCATCATGGTAACACGGTTAAACCTCCCCAAAACGAGGTCAAGCAATCATCTCCAATCACATGTTTCCCTTTCTCATAACAAAAGATACGGATTTATATTCCGATGAAATTTCCTCCACGACTTTGTCCCTTTGAAAGCCTCCGTTTCTCCTCCCGGTTGTGTCATTGCCACAGTGACAACAAGGTGGCAGTGTGCACTAACTCAATTCCCCTGAGGATGGGCCCCGATGCCACCGCACCTTCGCCCAGAGAAAGGGCCCTCTCCCCCCGCTGAACAGCCCCCTCGAATCTGTGCGCCCGCTTCCAGCGTGTTCTGTTTGTGCCTCTGAACGGGACTTGTGTTTCTCACTGATGAGCCAACAAAAGATGGACAAAACGCTCTCTCTTGCGCATACAGACGCACTCCTTCACCCACATGCGATGCGCACACACACTCGTGCACACACACATACGCACCATACACACGCACGCCTATACACACACACATACACAGGCGTACATGCACATACCCACTGCCACGCACCCATTCACTCACACTCACTCACACTCGCGCACACACACATACATGCACACACACACACACACACACACACACACACACACTCTGACATACACAGGAGGTTTTTGGGGTCCAGGTCGTCTCAGTGCCAGCCAGTAAGCGCTCTCTGAAGCTGTGTGCTGATTGGGCAGAGCTCCCAGTGCTCTGTGAAGCTGCGTGTCGATTGGGCGGAGCTCCCTTAGCTGCGTGTTGATTGGACGGAGCTCCCTTACAGCCCTGCCTGGCACCATCTGTACGCGACCGCGGGCGTCAAACAGCTGCCTGGTCCCGGGCACTGCCTGCCCCCGCGCGGCTTTTGTTGTTTCCCCTCCGTTTTCGGGGAACAGGGGAGCAACGAGGCAGGGGCCCCCCAAGCAGGAGCCCCCCTCCCCCCCGGCCCCCCGGCCCCCTGGCCTTCCTCACCCTCATTGCCCCCTCCCGCAATTAGCGTATCCTCCAGCCAAGGCTCCCCATTACACACCTGCTTTTGAGCTTTCATTTTAGAGATTTTAGTCTTTTTCCGTTGTCTAGTCGCTGTTGTTGTCGGTGTTTTTGTTGTTGTTGTGCAGCGTTAGGACCGTAGGGGAGGGCTGGGTAGGGAAACTGCAGATCGCTCTGGGTTTTTAGCGGTTTGCGGTCATGTTCAGACCCTGCGGTTTTCACGAGGGTAGGTCCTGAAGGGATTTCTGGTACACCCAGGGTCCTGTTTGCTCAGGCTCTCTTTCCCAGCCACTTCAGGGCTGTCCAAAAATATGCCTGCTTCTGTTTCTCATACTGTATGACAACATATCCAGCGTTCCAGGGCTCAGACAAGCCACTAATGTTACAAATGTAAAATATACAACATAATTGATCTCGATCATGACATTGGATTTGTTTGACCTTATCCAGCGATTGTTTTCTTAGTGAGAAATGCCAGCATTTTCCAGTCAATGGAAAATCTTTTTTTGTTTTTATTGTAAATGGAAGAAAGCCTCTGTTGACAGTTTCCTGTTTTCACGTTAAGTACAGTGAGGAAAGAGATGAAATATGGTGTTGATCGCACAGCCAAAGTTTTTGGAAGTCTCTCTCCTGATTAAGCTGTTGAAAGGTTTTCCTGGGAAATTGAATCATAATTTGCTACTGAAGAGGTGTTGGCAAAACGTACTCAAGATTATTAATCAATTTCAGACAGAGAGCTGTAAAACCACACTCTGCAGTTTTATCTCAGAGATTTCTCTCCTTTTTCAGTCCATCTCAGGTCAAACGTTTATGTGTGTATTTTCCCAAGTCTATAACTTATGATATGATTTGACAAAAATGTCCTCTTATGGTCGGTTACCACGTCTGGGCAATCAAAAACAATAAACATTTTGCTCCATGAAATGGTATATGGTGCATGCAATCTGTTTTTAGCCTCATATACTGTATATTCTGATTACTCCGTAAGGATTTTTGGAATTTTATTTTGGATATGAAAGATTGTTACTGAGATGTGAAGTATGTCGTAGTGACATTTCATAAGAGGATTAAAAATATACAAGCACTTCATTCTTGTCAAAGTTTACGAGTGTGTTTGTTTCTTTATGTTGTGAAACGGAGTGAAAATTCCATATCTGTCCTCTGTTTTTCTTGGAATATTGCTGTTATTTTTTTCTTTTTCTTTTTTTCTTCAAACTCCTGATAATGTCATTGTCCTTGTTTCTTTTGCTATGGTACATGCATCTACTGTACAGATGTGATGACTAATTCTGTTCAAATACTTCTCAGGGATGAAAAAGGAATAATCACCTACTTTAAATACAGAATTAGTGAATAAGGAAGGGTTTTCTTCTTCTCCACCCTATTATTACAGATCTCTAGCATTTAGCAGTAATTACAGTAATTACAATCCATTGTAAAAGCTAGAATTTATTTAGCTTTTATGTATGCAAAGTGACCTTGCATAACTGAGAAAGATATATCATGCTTTTCGCTTTTCCCCTTATATACCCATAGATTTAAAATGTAGCTGGCTTTAAAATGAGTTGAATTTTAAATATTGAGGAAAACATTATGAGGCAGTTGGGGACAGATAAATGTAAATTAGGCATAGTGAATTAAACTGGATTTATCAGCTTGATCGACATTTTCTTATGTTTGTGGTTTTTGAAATGGGGATCGGCTGTGGGTTCATTGGGGATCAGAGATTCGGCGTCCCCCTCCCTGATGGTCTTTGCGGGGTGCTGGGTCAGGAGCGGGGGGAGCCAGCGTTTTGGGCTTGTTCGGCAAGCCTCTCTCTCTCAATCACACCCAGGGGGCCCCGGCGGGTTTTGGCGAGTTCCCCGGCCCCCCGCCCCGTCTGCAGATTAGGGGTGCTGCTCTCTCTCACCCTGGGTGGGTCGTCATTTAGACACCAATCAGCGCAGAGTAACACAGAGCACAATAGGGCCCTGATGCCCAAAGTGCCGGTTATTCTATATCATTACTATCATTATTTATTAATTGAGCTTTCGCTTTCTGGCCCGATACCCCCCTCCCTCCCTCCCTCCCGCTGGTTTGTGTAGGCTACGCGGAAGCGCGGCAATTTGGTCCGACGTGCGGCCCTGGAAGTCTGGGGTAATTAGGAGGACCGGAGGGGTAAACGCAGGTGAATAATCACGGCCGGCTACAGCAGGGAACGGCGCAGGCTGTACGCAGAAATACAAACGCAGCGCAGACGCTTTATTTCGCCTCTCGTACGATCATATTAAACAAGAAAGAGCTGCAAGCTCAAACCGGCTAGTGAGGTGTGCTTTGTGCATATGTTTTAATCACAGAAGTAGGGGGTTTACTGTTAGAAATGTTTGCTCAAGATGTTGGGAGACGAGGCCTGTCTATGCCTTCTCGGGGAAATACAATTACCGAAGTGAAAATGTTGCGCGTTAAAAACGTTGCGATGTTTTCGCAGCGCGGCTGGGTAAAACCTGACGAGTCTGTGTGCACACGCTCGTAAGGCAGCACCGGCAAAGCAATTAACCGCATTGAGTCGCGTATTTGCTCTGGAGATGCGCAGATGTTCACGTGCTGTTCTATTGTGGTGAGGGAGAGCCATATGCTAACTGCATCCCGGCCTTTAAGGAGGGAAAAGTAAACTTCAGCTGTAAGACTCCACAAATGTTGCTTAGCCCAGGGGGAACTCATTGAGGGTTTTTCCTTTCTTAGGTACGACATAGAAAAACACCATTTGTGTGTATGTGGGGGGGGTTTCCTGAGAATTACCCACAAAGATTTAATACTTATTGAAACTGAGCGTGCTAATGATGTCTTTGTTCAAATATTCGATGAGGAACTCAGAGGAGAAAGGCTGTCAATACTCCATTGTCTCGGTGTGCTTAAAGATGCCTCAATTAGGCCTCTTACACACAGCAGTGTGTGTGTATGTGTGTGCATGTGTTGGTATGAGAGTGTGTGCATGTGTGTGTGTGCGTGTGTGTGTGTGGAAAGGAACAGGTATGGGTTTATAACCTGAATGGTTTGGATTCAGAGGTCCGCTCTCCGAGGTGAGGGTCATCACGGCGGCCATTTTAGCCGTTTCAGAACGGTGGATTACAAATGAATGCCGGCCCCTAAAACGGGAGGCGATCTGTAATGGGAGTCCATTTGGAGTTGGCTGAACGAAATGTAAACGGAACAGGGGGGGAAGAGACGCGGAGCGAAAACACTGCTTGTGTCGCCCTGCTCCCCGAAGGCTTTATCCTTGATTATCTGTGTCCTGTTCAAAGCGTGCTAATTAATACGTGGAGATTGATTGTCTGAGCATGCGAGGATGCCAAGGCCTTCCACAGAAAGCACTGTTACTTTAGCCCGTTATCAGCCCTGGGAGAAATGTTAGAAGTAAAAATAAGCAGACGAATTTACTCGCCTCGCGCTAAGTGCATTCTTGGCTGCCACCGAGGACTCTTTCGCTCGCTAAAGCCAAATAACCCATTTGTG
Organism: Conger conger; assembly: GCF_963514075.1. Classification (NCBI taxonomy): domain Eukaryota; kingdom Metazoa; phylum Chordata; class Actinopteri; order Anguilliformes; family Congridae; genus Conger; species Conger conger. The sequence goes on along the minus strand of NC_083770.1, from coordinate 19,252,869 downwards.
GCAGCAAATGTCACAGTCTGAGCTTCTCCATGTCACCGGCAGCACAACGGCCCGTCTCAAACCGCAGCCGCGTAGCCGCAGCTGCGCTAGCGGCCCCCCGCTATCGCCGAAGGGGGCCGACGGGTAATTGATAACCGCGATAGGAGCAAACACGCAAGTGGCGTCGCTGAATTATTCAGAGCTCTTCTTTCGGTATCAATAAGGGCCGAAGGATCCTCGCGCGCGTGTTTACACTGAAACCAGACGGCCGAAGCAGGCCAGACACTGCCTCCGCCACTCTATCAGAAAACCAAACAGTGTGCATTTGGATTCTGCCGACAAAATGTTTTATAAGCTTGTAACAATGTGCGTGGAGCTGCCAGAATAAGGAATAGGCGGCGGACCTCATGCATGCTAATGTTATGTTGTAAGCATTTTTGTTGACAAGCGCTAATACTTCTTTCATGCTATCATCAAAAGCAGCTAATACAGCGGCCATTACTCGCCTGTTCTCCCAGCCAGACATGATGGATTGTGACCTTAACGCGGGTTAGCCGAGTTTTGAAAGTTAAACAACCCGCCATAAATCACGGAATTATTACGACGTGGTTTAATTGGTTAAGGACTGTTTATTTCCTAAAGAGGTTGAAAAAATTTGGGTTCGGCACTTTTAATTTGCAAAGTGCATTTTCATTACGAATGGCAGTTTAATATTACCCTCCTTTGTCATGCAAAATACGCAACGTGGAGGCAATCTATTAATTGGGCGAAAATGCATGGCAAGCGTAAATCGTCTTCTCTCTCTCTCTCTCTCTCTCTCTGTCTCCAGCTCTCTCTCTCGCTCTCTCTGTCTCTCTCTTTTGCTCTCTCTCTGTCTCTGTCTCTCTGTCTCTCTCCTGCATTTTCTCTTTCTCATGTGTGAGTTCATGCTTTTATTAAGAGGTGGCGAGAGAGAGAGAGAGAGAGAGAGAGAGAAAGAGAGAAAGAGAAAGTAAAGTCCTGAAAAGAAAAATAAAATATGACAACCTATTCCCCACTATTGTGTAAACTAATTAAGGGACTGTAAACATGTATTGTGTAATTATCTGGGGCTTCCTTGCAGTGTGCATTAATGTTCTCATATGAGCTGTGATGCTCTGATGCATTGGGCTGTGTGACACCTGAAAGGGTCACCCTAACGCTAGAATTTAAAATATATATTATTAAATTAATATGAAATTAATTTGTCTTTGTGCATTATTGATATGTGGCACTGGCTCTGTTGAACCCCAGGATTGTACAAAAGTTATCACCATGAAAGAAATAATTAATTATTCATGCACTGATTCACGATCATAACGAATGATTTAACTATTATTAATGCACTGACTCATTAATTATCATAATGAATGGATGAATGAATGAGCGAGCGAACTATTATTGATGCACTGATTCATTCATTATTAGAATAAATGAATGAATGAACTGTTATCGATGCACTGATTCATTCATTATCACACTGCATGAATAAATAAGTGATTGAACTGTTATTGATGCACTCATTCATTCATTATTAGTATAAATGAATGCATGAATAAATGAATGAATGAATATTATTGATGCGCTCATCCACCATCATAGCGCATGTAAGTGATAGGTGTTAATGCTGTAGCTGTCAGGTGTAGCTGGCTGCCGTTATGATTAACGGTGGCCAGTCGGTTTGGAGGACAGGTTGCCCGGACGACCGCTGCCTGTCGTTCACCCTTCGCCAGCAGACGTCTCCGACCACGGGCCCCCCCCCTCCCGCCCCCCCACCCCCCCGCATGTCACCCTCCTCCCAATCTCTCATTTTCCCCTGTCACTCATCCGTCACCCTCCGCTGCGTACGGACCAATCAGCGGCCGTCTCCCGGGACACTTTGTCACGCCTTAAAGATGCATGACAAAGTGCCTCTTGATTTCCCAGTGCTGGCATGGTCTGCAGAGCCCCCCCCCCCCGCGCCCCCCGCGCCTGTCTCCCGTATTACGGAGTCAGGGCCCGTCACAGCCCGCCCGCCCGTTCCCCTGTTCCTGTCCGGGGAGCGCTGTAGCGTGGCTGCGACTACTCTGCATAACCGCAGCCGAGACAGGTCTGTCCGTCCGTCTGTCTGTCTGTCTGGGCATGCCTAAAGCCCGGCCCTCCGCACGGACACAGAATGCCAGGGACAGAGATTAACCGTTTAACCCTAAGAGCAAGGGTTTCTTTGAATGTTTTCTCAAAGTCAGAGTTCAAAAATACTTCAAAGTACTTTTCTGCATTTGACTAAGCTTGTCTGTTGTATAAATTATTCCAAAAGTGTTCCAAACCCTGCCCATCTTTTGCAGGCTAAGATGTACCAGGCAAGATCAACCCAGGTCTGATTGTGACATTCAGTTAAGAACGTTCTAATGAGATATTTTTTGCGATCTCACACGTGAAAGGGTTAATGAATAGCTAAACTGATTAAAGATGTACTGCTGATGAATTCAGTTTCTCAATTAGTTCTGTGCTTTTAAAACAAAACAAGGAGGCTGACAACATATGCTGCGATAATACTCCCTTCTTAATTTCTGACAGTTGATTATTAAAACAGTTCACAAATAAGGTGTTAAACATTAATAATGGATTTAAAAAATGTAATTCAGTTTTGAAACCTGTGAAAATTCTGCAATATGGTAATAGAATCTGCTCGGAACTGTATGTTATGTTGCTTTAATCGGCGGTAGGGAAGACTGTGAACAAGAACAGTGGTTGCAGTGTAATGGCTCGCAAGCAGGTAGGTTGTTAAGTCTAGAAAGTTCTATTTATGGGCCTTGTTCAGTACGTAGGCAAATGAAAACAATGATGACATTTTACGTCTGAACCGCTATCTGCTTGTATTCTTCCTCACGAATGCGACACCTTGTTGCAGACACGGTGAATTATTTCGGGAATTCTCAGTTGACCTCCTTGGCAAGAGGAGGAGGAATGAATCATACCCGTGAGGTGAAAAATAAGAGGAATAGAAACAGCTATATTGTGTGCTGCACTCAAAAAGTCATAGTTTTCAGACCCAGCAGTAAGTCTCCATTGTGCTCTAAGATGGCTGTGTTTTGGCCTCTTTATGTAAGGCGGGGGTGACCTGCACTTCCCTAAGAAGAGAGAGACGTTTGCCCCTGAATCTGCGGCCATGATGGCTTTTATCCCGCCTGAAAGCCAAACTTCAATTGACGAATCCTTTCAGCGGCCTTCCGTGGGGCGCGGTGAAGAAAGGGGTCGCGATAAAAACAGGCGAACGCGGCCATTTTCCCAGCTCTCACCCAATTATGCCGCTTCTCTTAAAAACGGCTGTTTGTAACGGCCGGCCGTGAAAACGATTGCGCCAGAGTGTCTAAGAAGCACGAGTGTTTGCTCTCTTCTCAAAAAAAGAGAGAGAAAAAAAGAACTTTGTGGATACAATGCCGTAAATTTATGACACCCAAAGTGCGCTGAAATCCCCGCGGAACAATCACCGTGGCGTAATGTGGAGAAGAGGAGCGCCTCTCCTGTTTTGCATTTCGCTGTAACTGAAATAGTCTCGGAGCGAGCGAGTGGATCTATCCACCTCCGCCACAGCCATCAATCACCGCAACTTCAGGGTTGAAAATAGAATAGGATCTGCATGTGTTCTACTTGCATGGTGTTTCCAGACTCGCGCTGGAAAGAGAGACTCATAATTGGTTATAATACAAAGCCTCTGTTTATCCACACGGCAACGCAGACTATGAATTAGGAGATAATAAATCAATTTACCCAACGTTTTCCGTCAGAGGCTGGTTAGCCCTGGCTGTTTTGTGCGGGGATAATCTCTTTAATAGGAAATGCATTTCCTCGTAGGTATATTGTTCTCCTCTTTGGGAAAGTTGGTATATTATTCCACGTGTGACATTCCGAGCGCGCGGTTTCAGGTTTAGCTCTGCGTCGGAATAAAAACGGGCCGATTTGAAGGTGAAACGCTTTGTCATTAAGCCCCAAGGATATCGGGATCTGTCTCCGGGATTGTGCGGAGAGAGAGAGAAATAAAAGTCGAACACTCGGAAGGACGGAACCATTGTGCGACTGTCATCTTTCATGACGATCCATCTTCGGCGAGGCGCTGAATTAGATTCCGCCCGTGTCGGGGGGGGGTTTTCTGCCTGTTTTGTCTTGTCTTCCTGTATAACAGTCAATATTCAGAGAAGACACAAACTCCACTTCTCTGTGACATCTGTCAGAAACGGTAGATTTTTTTTATTTTCCAAAGGCAACATTTAGGTAATTATCAAAACATCCCTGTTGGCGAAATCCATACTGACTATGAATAGTGCTTTTTTTGGCCTAAACGTAATTCTTCTTTCTCCTGGAGGATTCAGAAAGGGAAAACTTGATATTCCCACTGCCATACTGCCTGTGCAGGCATCAGGTTTAAGGCTTGAGGCTTTTTCCATTTGTTGACATTTCTGTTTCCATGTTGGTGCAAAATAATCACAAATTAACATCAGACAGCAAAGCGAGAGAACAAGAAAAAAAAACATAAAAACATATGTCCTGCATGTGTTCATGAGAGATATGATCCTACAGGCCTCCAATAGTAACGGTCATCTAGGATTGAGTTTTCAGAGGGATTACCTGGAAAAGAGAGATGACCCTTCATAGTGGTGGTGAGTGGCCTGACCATACTCCCCAAAATCTCCCTGGAGCATCCCTGCCACTGTTATAAAGAAAGTGCATCAGGACATTTTCCCAATGAACCAAAAATCCACAAAGATGGTATGTTCTTGTGCAACCTTAAAGTTTTGTTTTCAAAATTTTTGTACTGGTCTCCTGTCACCCCCTCCCTGCGGATTTCAACATCTGGAATTCCTGGTGGTTCTTTTCCAGACGGCAGCTGTTGTTAAATGAAATTGACCTGAGCCCAGATCCTGGGTTTGCACTGTGAGATCCTCTCAAGGTTTGGTGTCACAAAGCATAATTTCCACCTAGAGCACCCACGCCCGGGACCCCGCTCAGACAAGCCCCGGGGAGAGTTTACTCTGTTTTGCTTGAGATATCTATTTTTGCAAACAACCTCTAGCATCCAATTTTGAAAAAGGATGTATTCTTTAAGGTCAGTCAGTAGGAGTAGATGGAGAGATTGCGTGATGTAAACTGATAAGAAGGCAGGGTCTGGAGTCTACCGAACGCTGGATTCATCACACCTCGGTGGAGAGACGGGGCGCTTTGATAAGGCTTTGCGTCCTACTTGCTATTCATTCAGGTCACTCGGAGCGTGGAGGGGTTTTTTTAAGCCTTATTGTGGCTCAGGTGTGTGCAGAACAGGTGAGAGAGACGGCCATCTTAACAAGCCGTCGCTCGTAGTTTACTCCGGCCGGCTTCTCGCGGCGTCACAGGGAAGTGAAAGTGCCCGCAGGTGTGTTCCGCCTCACCTGGGTGATGACAGAGGCAGGGGGGGTAGGTTTCAGATGATCGACCCAACTGACCGACTGGAACCGTGGAGAACGGTGAAGATGCCACCCCGCACTCTCAGAAAAACATGGTTCCCAAAGGAACTCTTTGATTTCATCCCATTGAAGAACCCTATCGATTTATGGACTTCACAGGCACCCTTAGAATGAGAGGTTCATAATGAATGGCTTCCAGATTTTATTACCTTCATGGTGTTCATAATTAGGTGAAATAAAGGGGGATTACAGAGGCCCGGTAAAGGCAACATTTTTCACTTATTTTTCACAGGATTTATGGTCATTGATTGTTTCCCAAGGCCTGCGGTAAAGGCTGTCATTTGCATTGGGGTGCCTGTACAGGTAGTGCAGGTTGCCACCTCCTCCCCTTGACATGAATGGAGCCATTTTGTTTCTGAGGCTCAACAGAACTGCCATTGGATTGAATAGCTTCTGTGTGTACTATTTTTGTATTATATTCGTTGTTGGCAAATTCATAAAACAAAAGAAGCAAAACATTTCATGGTTTAATATTCTTGTAGATTCACTGCATTCATTCAGGTGGTGTATATGACATGTTCTTATTTTGCTACTGAAAATGCTCTCAGTCTTGTAAGTTTTTCAGTGAAGGCCTTGAGAATTCTTGCTTTTAAATTACTGTAATTATATGCTGGATTCTACAATTGGATCTTAGCTTTTGGATGTGTGTTGTTCATTTTGAAGAGATCTTAAAAAAAAAACAGATTAAGAAGTCTTCAGACAAAAAAAATAAAATATGTAGGTTGGGGTTTTGTGAACAGATTGTGGACATATGGCTTGTCTCATTAAATGATATTTTTACTCATCATCGTATTTTTTACACATGCTTTATGTTACATAATATGTTCCACATGATATTCCACTTTTAAAAATGTGATATCCGTACCTAAAGAAAGGAAACACAGAACATTGATAGTAATATTACTCACGTCCCCACCACAGTGAGCGTGATTGTGGCCATACAGAACCTTAACAACCCTGTGTCACGCACGGCCTAATGAGGCCTGTTCAGTGGTCTATGTCCTGGGTGTCACGCTAACGTACGGCGTGGCTGAGCTAGCTGTGCGTTTTATGCTATTTAGTGTTGAAAACCCAATACTCTTTTAGCCAATGGACAATTAGAGGAGCATCAGCGCTCCATCAGTCTGAACACTGGGGAGCGCGTGTTTACGCTAGCTTCTGCTAGCTTCGGGCGAGGCCGTGGGCAGACGAGGAGATGGCTGGCATCGGTTTCAGACGCAGACGGGCAGAGTGGCCAAAGTCATTTGCTCAAGATGGCAGACAAGCTAGTTAGCTGCAGTAGGTAGACCACCCAACGGGAGCAGACGACAGCACGGCGGTTCATTACACAGATGCTCTCTCCTTCTCTCTCGTGAAAACAAAATGCTCCTCTTCTCCACAATGGCTTCGACATCGACTCACCACCATGACCGCCAGGGTTTCCAGCCTGTGAAGAAATGTACAATAACATGGCCGCCTGCCAACCTGACACTGTATCAGGCAAAACTACGCCCAGGATTAAATCTCTAAGCCTTAGTCACAAGCACTTTTATAAATATTTTATGAACAAAGCAGGTGTGTATCTGTTATTGTGGAAGTTGCCAGTTACAAGTTGAGTCATGAGCAAAACTGAACAGTGGTTGAATTTTTGAAGACTGAATATTGAATGCTGAATGAATTCTGGCCAAAATGCTTTTCACAGGGGGGCATATACATTTGATTTTTGCTGTGTAAATCTCGTGTTCTTACATACCATAAGTGCCAAGGATTCTTCCATTTCCTTTGCACAGATTTAAGTTGAATAGGCAGTGCAACTTCATCAACCCTGAAGCAGAGGTCTGAATCGCTCTGTATTAGCTCTACTGACAGCTGCCAGATGTTGAACGTACCACAGCTTTCATGTTATCTTACTATGGTTTTCATCCCACAGAAAAACACTGTGGAAAAATATTGTTCTTGTCTGAGTGACCGCAGTCTCGGTTGTCGTCCAGAATTGAACAGACACCAGCTGTGTCGATGGAGCATGCTACGCTGCAGCTCTGATGTGCCTGCCAGTTCTGCTCTTCTGCGGATGTTTACAGTGTTCCCACTTATGCAGCTGGAGCCTGCAGCTCTCCAGGCTGTGCCACGCCCTGGAATCAAACCTGCAACCTCCTCCGCACTTCCAGTATGAGCAACTTTTCCCTATTTTGTAAAGTTTAGTTTCTCGCTTACAGGCAGTGACACATAATAATAATCTTTTCTAAAGCGACGTTCGGTTGATTCGACGAAGCAGGGGACAATCCCCCCTGGATCAACGGGAGGTTAAGGGCCTTGCTCAAGAGATCTTATCGTGGCTACAGTGTGGCTCGGACCACCAACCTTCTGGGTCTGAGTCATGTACCTTAGCCACTAAGCTACACGATGTCTCCCACTTCCCCACATACATGCGACCTCATGCTTATGTGAGTATGATTACTGCCTCCCCCCCGCACTGCCAAACCCCCCCCCATGGCAGTTCTCAAAGCTGGGGGCCCGTGAGACAGATGTCTCCACAACCTTTCATTGCGGTGGAATGTGTTAATATCAGCGATGCAAATCGGCCAATTAAGGGGGCCCCCGCCCTCGTGTTTTCGCTGGCCCATAATGCACCGGGGGGAGCGCCGCACCGGGGGGACCCGGCCGCCGTCTCCGCAGCCAGCCCCGAGCGCTGAGACGGGCGCCCACGGACGGGACGCAGACAGGCCCATTGACAGCCGGAATGGCAATAATTTATTGTGTATTGATGGAGTGTGACAAATCACGCCGGAGTGCGCGGGCTTGTGGGGGGAGAGATGAAACCCTTCACAGCTCATTTGGCCCGAATGCAGCCACCTGGGTGGTGCGTCACTCCCCAACAGCAGCCCTGGCACTCCGGGGAGCACTGACAGCTGCCCAATATAGGGGTGCCCTCCGCAAATTCACCGACAGGGACGGATCCACAGTGACCCAAAAACAAACCCGGAGACGCTGCGACTGCTTTCCGGGGCCACAGGAACGTAGCGGACTAATACAAATGAAAGACAGATGTTTTTGGAATAGTCTTCGGCAGTACGGGCGTGTAGTCATAATCACTTTCTTTTTATGAATTCATTGTTTACAGAGTGTCTTTGTGTTTTTCTGCATAACCTCCTGGTCTGAAATGTGTTCACTCGTTCCATGTGTCGATGATAAGTGCTTTGTCCTGTGGTGAGCTCATAAACGAATCAAAAATAAAGTAGAAAATAAAGTAAAGAGTAGGTGTTGGAAAGTACAAGGGCAGCGTTTTTGACAAATGCATGCTTTAGGGTAGTAAGGTGACCCCACGATTGAATGGAATCAGATTAGTGCTGAATGTGTGTCTGATCAGTATCTGGCATATTGGGGGGAGCCATTTTACATCACCCCCACTGGCACTTCCACTCGGGCATTCTGGGTAAGGCTATGACATGTCTGCCGATATGCTCTCTGTGCCATAGGAACGTCACTTTTACTTTTTAGTTTTTGTTTTTCGGTGTACCATTGTGTGGATGTATGGGTGGGAGTGGCCTCCCTGAAGGGCTATTGAGATGGGATGATTACCCTCGCCGTGTAATTATGATGTAGGCGTAATGTGGGACTGGCCAAAAAAATGTGTTTACAACAGAGCCTACCAGTAATCAAAAACTTAATATCTGTGATTAAGAGATTACATCATTTCAAATTACGTGCTTGTTTTGGCTGTTAGAAATAACATTAGCGCCAGTCTGAAGTTTTGAGAGGAAGTTTCTAAAGCCAGTGAAGTTCGCTCTTGGGTAATTTTCTGCAGAAATGTCAGGCCAATCTTTAGCCAGGCATAAATAGCCCTGTGGTGGTCAAAACATTTTATACACTAGTCTTATCACATTCTGTCTGTTGATTTTATTAGCATATTCCAGTCATGCTTCTAATGTCAAGTCCTCATTGTAAAGTGATGTCTAGCATTACATCAAGCCAAAAGCAGGTTTGCTCTTGTGTAGATTAATGTTGCGAAGCACGGTAAGGACGCGGTAAAGAGCCTGAACTCCAGGTAAAGAGCTGGAGCCGAACACGCTGAAGCGCTCCGGCAGAGACCCCGTTATCGAGCGCCATCACTCAGCCGCAACATCCCGGGATCCGGCCTGTCCCGGACACCCGGCCGGAATCTCGCCTTTCCCGTCCGGAACATCGACCGGCGGGAGCGAAAGCCTCTGAGCGGATGCACGAGTACATGCTCCTCCCATCCGTTATCCCTGTTTATTAATTGCGGATTGGAAACACGGGCTTTAGATATGCAGAGGCCCTCTCCCCCATTCATCAGCGTTCATTGATGAAAACCACCACGCGCGAGTCATGGATTCCCCCTAACCCCAGACCCCGAACACACCGTGCTCAGCTCTGAATGTTTTATGTATGTGGAAGAGAGCGGGCGATAAATCTACCCCGCGACGTGTCCTCAGAGCGCGCGCAGATTGGAGAACGTCAGCCGTGGAGGAGCCATCCCGGCGTCCCACGGCTCCAGAATATGCTCGCCGTTCACACGAGGGGAGAGCAACGATCCCGCTGATTATTATTCTTTTTCTGTTGTGCCCGTCGCCTGTTTTTCTCTGAAAAATTGTTTTCCATCTGTTGGATCAGAGAATTCTCTCCATCCATCTGTTCTTTACCCGGCGTCCTCTCTCCCAGAAGAACATAATGAAACAGAACAATGACGGGAGATGTAGAAACGCTACGGCGTAATCCGAAGGGACGAAAAAGCCCTAAATAGATTGAGGGTTGATGGATTGCCCTTTAATGGGATTGTCCTTTTCTTCCTCCGTCTTTATTGATCTTAATAGACGACGTCCTCTCCTGCTCTTTTGACAGCAGGTGGAAGGGATCGAAAGGGAACAGGCTGTTGACAGTACCAGAGCGGCTGGGTAAAGATACACTATCACCGGTAACCCGGCCTTGGCTTTGTCAGAGGAGGAGGCTAACGCATCCAGAACGTACACACTTCCCTCCATGATGCGACTGTTTTGATCAGGAATGTTATTCCTGGGTGAGATTGTAGTAATTAATTGGTTGTCCTGGTGTAGTTGGCCCTGTGCTCCCTGTCACACAGCTCATAAGATCCAGCCTAAAGCCACTCATTAGCAGTTTTATTAGCCATGTTTTTTTTGTTGGGGGGGGGGGGGGTGAGGGTATTGCACCTGAGGTTTAGAGCTGCTGTCTGATTTCCCAATTAATTACTAATGAATATTTACAGGTTCTGTGCTGCAATGTAAAACTTTGTACGGTTTGAATTTCGTGCAGATATGTTTTCTGGGGCGACCGCTCTACCCCAGGAGTCAGGCAGTCGCAGGGTTGCCGGTTCGACCCCCCGCTCTGGGAGTGTCAAAGTGTCCCTGAACGAGACGGCGAACCACCATTTGCAACCTTTCACCGTTGGTGCATGAGTGTGTGAACGGGAGAGTGAGAAGCGTTAATTGTAAAAGTGCTTTGTGTAGCCCAAGTTGCTGGAAAAGCGCTATATAAAAATGTGTTTTTATTAACAATATTCTCAACGTCATGCAAGTGTAACATGTGTTGCCTGTAATTCTTCAAAGGCTTATTGGCTTGATTTGAATTTGACAGTCAAAGCCCTGACGAAGGCTGAAACTTTGACAAGTAACCCCTTAAGTCCCCTTAAGGGGTTTTTGGCATTCATCCTTTTTTTCAAGGTGCAATTTTCAATCACTATGGTAACAGGATATACCATTTGAAAGTGTCAAAACTGTATAACCTGTATAACGGTGCGATTGCTTTAGCGACAACAGATCCTGATTTTGTTACATGTAGGTGGTAAAACAAGTGTGGGGGGACCTCACATTCTCTGCATTTTGGAAATCCACATACAAGTGTCCAGCGGACCAAATGCATAATAGTATCTAATTCAAAAAATGTGCTAACACTGAGAAACGTTCATAGAATGTCCATTATTTACATATAATTTCTCTGGAGGAATTCAATCAATGGACCTCAATGATATATATCAGTATACATGATGGTATTATTGTAATTATTTACTCAATTTATTTAATTTATTTGAATGACCTTCACAACCTGTTGCAGTCTGAGGATAGCTGCAAGAAGAGGGAGTTTAGGACAGAGAGGTAGGGAAGGGTGACAAGCAGGAGGAAGTGCAAACACTTTTTTTTTTATCCACAGGATAAAAAGTGTTATATAGTTTAGTAAGTAAGGCCGTTTCACAGTTTATAATACCCGTAATATCATTTAGTTTCCATGTGTTCTTTTAGAGTCTCCAGGTGTCCTTTTTGAAAAACTGCCTTGACATAGCTTAGAAAAAACTATGCAGAATGCTCATTTTTGGTGACAAATTTGAAAGGGGATTTAGCTCCACTGTGTTTCTACACGCACCAGCCACAGCTACCATAATCGGTATCCAGTCAAAAACAGAAAATCTTTTCAGTCAGAAAGCTTTTTACTGTATTTTAGCTTCTGTAACTTTGTTTTAGTAATAGTTGGAGTAATTCTGACTCTTGGAAAGCAAACCCCAAAGGGTGACCTTTCAGAGGAGACCAGGATTTTTCAAAAGGGTACAGGCATTTTTTAGTATGTCATGTCAAAGGGCAATACTTAAGGGGTTAAATAACTGCATTGGAATTAAGAGTGTGCAACCTTTCTTTTTAAGTTTGGCTTTCAAGATTCCAGGCTAAACAAGGTGTGCATTTTCATTTTGTCTGAATGTGACAGTAGCCTCACAGTGCTGTAAACTCACTGCAAGGTGAAAGGCAAACAGACGGATTTCCACGTTCATTGTCTGTTTTATGCTTCTGTTGACTCTCATAGCTGGAGTGCATTATGGTTTCATTATACCACAAAATGACTGTCTCCTGATAGAAATCTGTGGATTAGGAAAGCATAACAATAAATTATGCAAAGTGTTTGAAAACACATACAGTTATAATTAGATGGCATTTGATTTCAAATGAGGCGACGGTGGAAACTTATTTATCTCCTTAACCCCTGAAAACTTCCATTAGTATGCTGTAAAATGAGCTGTTTGAAATGGTAAGAGAGCTGCCTTGTGATCAGATTTGCCTAATCCCCCTTTTCCCAACTTGAAACGCTCCTTTTTGCTCAGACGTCGGTCTTCCACTGTTGCATATTCAGAGTAGCAGGTGAGATCAATGCTCCACAGGCTAATCGGTTCACACCAGCCCTGACACCAGATATAAAATGGCAGAACTAATAACATCATTACAGTGACCAAAGCCCCTGAATTTCCGCACAGTGGACTGAGAGGGAAAGATGAAACCGTGATCTTGTTGGTTGCTGCAGACACAGCACACTTTAAACAAGTCCTTTCCTCCTTTCAAAGTCCGCCAAGGCCCGTCCACACCAAGAACTATAACCATAACCATAACCATAACTGTGAGAATCCACACTGATTAACGATGATATTCTCTAAATAGTCTCTGGGATATGTCATCTGCCATTTTGAATGTGGCGCCCTATAAATCCGGGTGGATTTTGATTGGCTGTCAGTGCAGCTGGAAAACATTGCTCTGAAAGTGATCCTAACGATATCCTTCATCCCTGGCGTTGTCGTCATAGTTGTGGTTTGGACTCAGCCATCCACTTGAATTGGAAAGATATTTTAAAACAATATTAAAACAACATATCCTGTTGCACAGTGGCAACTTCTCCAGCCAATCAGATGCTTGTAATATGCCTGTTGCTGAAGTGGTATGGCGTGGTAAAGCTGCAATTGGCTCACACGCCTGCCAATCTTTGCCTCTGGCCAAATAGACACAGAACACAGGAACATTAGGACCAACCTTGCCGTAAGGGACCATGAGGGAAAGTTACTAAAAACCATGTCTTTGACTGTTAATCGTAGATATATTGCATACATAATAAAGAGATTAATTAACGAATTGGATGGAAATGGTTTAGGGAATTTGTTAGGCAATCATTGTATCAGCTGCTTCCTTTTTGAGCAGGATTTGTCGTTTTCTCAGGTTTTGTGTGGGTGTCGGAGTATATGTTGGACTTAAAATATGCACAGCAGAGAGAGAGGGAGAGGAAGGAGCTGCTGAATAAATGATGTACATTTTGGGGAGCATATCTAGGTGAAATCACAGTGCATTGCTTTATGTTTCTCTGTTCAGTTGGGAATGAGCAGCTTGTATCAGGGCCCAGCTACTGTAGGTGCCTGTTTATAAGTCTAAATCTTTGTTCATTAATTTATATACGGAGCCCCATGTTTTATTCATACGGAGTTGTGTGGGGCTGCGTTTCTCGGGCGGAAGTGTCGGAATGTGGAGTTTGGGTTTGCTTTGGGGGCGAGTGTTCAGTGTTGGGGAGGTGGGGAGGGGGGGGGGTGTGTGGTAAAATAAGACCTGTCATATGCTGCTCTGTACTCTGCCCGGCCTTGTCAGAGAAGACAGATTGCCTGCATGGAGCTGTTTGATCCACAGAGCGAAAGAGGGGGGGAGGGGGGTGCTGGGGTGGCAGTCGAGGGGGGTTTGGTGACATTTTGTGGGGGGGGGGGGCCCAGAGAGCCACTGCAAAGGTGTTGGGCTCTTCTTCACGTCGATGCATTGTCACTCGCACCCACACACGAATTAAAAAAAGAGAGGATATTAAAAGGTGTTGTTTCCACGGCAGCCTGCGGCCCAGAATAGGCCTGACACAGATCGCGGCGGTGGAGTTTGATTGGGATCGCGCGGGGGAAAAGTGGCAGTTGCCTCCTTTTTGTTCGGCGCGCTGTTTCCACGGAGATAGCGACTGTCCGCTCCACGGCGCTGTCAGGCTGAGATAACAGCCGCGCGACGGCCGGGCCAATAATTCGGCACCGGTGAAGGGAACCCGGACTTCTGGACTACACCCGCCCGCCGAAACTTTAACGGTTGCTATTTTAGTGAAGAGGGACCGGCACTCGGAGAAGTCGGAGAGCTCGTAACGAGAAGCAAAAGCCCCGTGATTCTCCAGGCTGTCCGGGACTGGTACAGTGAAGGCCCTGGGGGTAGTGTTATGCTCACGGCGGGTTGGGGGTCTGCTCTGCTCCGGTCCTGAAGGGCCACACACTCCAGGAGCCTCGTCAGCTCTCTGAAAGCGCGGGCGCTCTCAGGAACAGCGCAGGAAGCGGTTTACTTTAGTCGCGGCGGTGATGAGATGAATCGGGGTGGTGAGGCGCGAGGCGGTTGTGAAAAAGCGCTGACTCTGGCGGCCTCCGGAACCGGAGCGAGGCGGTGTTTCTGTAGATGCCGGGCGAGGAGTGAGGGTTCTTCGTTCGTCTCCTGAATTGAATCTCGCAGGACTGAATGACCAGAAACCAGAAGCCTCTCTTCTACAGCTTGTTTATACACCTCACTCGCTTCATGGGTTTGTCGTAAATAATAATCTTTTCGTACGAAATTACCGATAGCGTTCCTTTACCGATACGGGGCTACGTGGTGTTTTTTAGGTTTCGAGGCAGCCATTTGAGTGAATGCTTGGACCGGTTGGCAAACAAATTAATATGGAAATGTCTCCATTAATTAAGAGTGTGGCTTAAATTATTCATTAATTAATCCTGAGCAAATTTGCACAAACTTTCATTAACTGACTTTGGTGAACATTTGAGACCTTGAAGCAGCCCCCGCATAATTGCACGAGAGACTTCAAATATGTAAAGTGCACACACTCATTTAAGGTTATACCATCAGTCATCGTCACCCTCCTGCAATGTAAAGAGAGACCCTTAAAAATAACTTCTGTCATCAGAAATAAAAATAAATGCTATCTCATCTTTTAGTCCCGTCTCAGTCCAGTTTCTCCCTGCCTTTAGAATGCCCAGTAGTATTTATGAGCGCTTCCCTGCTGAAAATTCCAGCTTAAACCAGCCTCAGCTGGTCAAGCTGGTTTAAGCTGTGTTTTCAACACTTTTAGCTGGTCAATCACTGGCTTGGCCACCAGCTTACTTTACCAGCCTAACCAGCTTTGACCAGCTTTGTCCAGCTAGAGACTAGCTTTGACCACCCACAGCTATAACCCTGCTAGAAGTGTTGAAAACACAGCTTAAACCGGTTTGGAATGCAAGCTGGTCTTAGCAGGGCCCTTTCCGTAACCTTCACTGTCAGTTTGTCAGAGCGCAGACAGGACTGTGATCTCCTCCGAAGCCCAACATTTCCCAGAGTGCAGCTGAACAGGTGTACCTGCAGGTGCCTCTTTGACCTTTGAATAATAATAATAATATTATTATTATTATTATAATTGTAGTTAATAATCGTTGGGTGTTGTGCATTTCCCATAATTATTGTTGAATAGAAAATAGACTAAGTACTTGCGTTGCTTAAGGAGTGCTTAAATACACAGACACACACTCACACTCACATTCAGGTATGTTATCCTTAAACGTGTAAAGATATGAGCTACATAGGAGCTCAGCGTAAATCTGAACTCATGTCAACGCCATGTCAGCACCCTCTCAGTCCCACACGTGTACATGCTCAAGGTACACGCTGGAGGTACACGCTGGAGGTACACGCTCTAGGTACACACTGTAGGTACACGCTCTAGGTACACGCTGTAGGTACACACTGTAGGTACACGCTCTAGGTACACGCTCTAGGTACACGCTGGAGGTACACGCTCTAGGTACACACTGTAGGTACACGCTCTAGGTACACGCTGTAGGTACACACTGTAGGTACATGCTCTAGGTACACGCTCTAGGTACACGATGGAGGTACACGCTCTAGGTACACCCTGTAGGTCCACGCTGTTGGTACACGCTGTAGGTCCACGCTGTTGGTACCCGCTGTAGGTACCCGCTGCAGCCCTGGGTAAATGCGGGGCTGGTTTATTTTGAGAGAGGACACTCGGGGCTCTTGGCAGGCCCTGTGATCTTGCGTTCTCATCAGTGCTGGGATGTGGAGTTTAGAGTGGCGGAGGGGATCAGGAACGCGGTGCGGCCTGTTTCAAAGGCCGCTGGGAGATCTGTGGGAGGGCTTTGATCACATGCTCCAGCGCTTGCCTTCACTCAGGGCCCCTCATTCCCCACGCGGGGGTCTACAGAGAGGGGCGCCCCGAAAGAGCTTTGCTGAGGACCAGCCTGGGCACTTACACACACACACACTCACACACACACATACCGAACACACACACACACACACACACACACTCACATACTCACTCACACACATACCGAACACACACACACACACACACACTCACATACACACTCACATACATACACTCACACACATACCGAACACACACACACACACACACACACACACACACTCACTCACACACATACCGAACACACACACACACACACACACACACACTCACATACACACTCACATACATACACTCACACACATACTGAACACACACACACACACTCACACACACTCACATACACACTCACATACATACTGAACACACATACTGAACACACACACACACACTCACACACATACACTCACACTCACACACACACTGATCCTGTTTATTGCAGTTCATTGCCTGTTCCCTGTTTCTGGTGAGCAGTACCAAGAGATAATTGCATCTCTTTTTTGGGAGTTGTGTATGAGATTAGTCCGCTTGTGAAACATGACTGCCAAAGCAATATTGCAATTTAATGTTTTGTTGAGATTCGGTTGTTTATCATTTCTTTCCATGCTTATAGGTAGTTTATAGACAGTTTATAACCTTTGTGATTAGTTTTTTTGTCATCATATGATGTGTGAGTTTTTGAACCTCCTACTGAACAAGTTTTGTGGTTTCTGTACGATTGTGTATATGTGTGTGTGTGTGTGTGTGTGTGTGTGTGTGTAATAACTAGTTTTTTTTTTCTATGTGGACCCTTCTCTTAACTGTTGCTATGACAACCAACAGTTTACTTGTCCGTAATGGTGTGGAACCTATAAATATGGCTCTCAGTGTTTAAATAAATGTAAACAACTGACTTCAGATGCTCCATCTAGTGCTTTCTGTAATACAAAATGGTTCCAAAGGGAACCCTGTGATTCCATAGAAGAACCCTATCTAGTTCAAGGGTTCTGTTGGGGGGCTTTCACTCTTCACACCTACAGTATGATGGAGGGTTCCAGAAAGAAGTGAAAAGGGTTCCTCTATGGAGACAAGCCAAAGAACCCTGTTCTCTTAGAGTGTACCGTAAAGGTTTTTAAGGCTAAAGGAACGGGTGACAGATGAAACCATCGGAACACAGACCAGAACAGCCAATACTGCCCGGGATCCAGCTCTTTCTCTCTCTCTTTCTCTCTCTCTTACTCTCCCCCCTCTCTCTTTCTTTCTCTATCTCTCTATCTCCTCTTTCTCTCCTCATTCCATCTAACTCTCCTCCCTCTCTCTCTCCCCCTCTCCCTCTCTCTCTCTCCCTCTCTCTCTCTATCTCTCCCTCTCTCTATCTCTTCGCAGCACGTTTCTCTCTGGCAGCAGTGGAAAGCCCTGACCTTTGGAAAGTTTAGCACTTTAAATATTTAGGTTTGGGTTATGATGGATCCTTGAAGCGCTAAGCCGGCGAGAAGTCTGCGATTAGCCACTTGTCAGCCTGATCTCGCTCCGTCTCCCCCTCGCTCCGCACCGAGCTTTTGTTTGACAGCCCCCCTTTTAAACAAACATGGGTACCTGTCTCCAGATCGAGCCGGCACCCAACACCGCGAGGACACCACCACTCCAGCTCTCTGACAGCTCCTGTAATGGCCTGGCCTGTTTCTGTTTTCTTTTATTTCTTTTTTCGCTTTTTGTCCTTTTAGCCTGTCCACGGCGAATTGGTGAATCACACCATCAAGGTGTGTTCTCTGAACCGGCGTTTTCTGAAAGCGAAGGCGGCTAAAACCGGCGCGTTGATTTACTTGTGAGCTGTGAGCAAAGCAACGGCCTTTGACTGACCTGTATCTGACCGGGCTGTGGAGCCCGCTGTTAAGATAGATGGTTTATAGATTGAATGTCTTTTGTGAGCGCCGTCTGAATTTAAAGCTTGACCCCTCGGATGTAAAATTCAAAAGGACCGCGGCCTGTTATTGCTTGATCTAAGTTAGATCTGTGGGTATCAATGTTTATCAGTCCGCTTGGCTTTTAAAGTACAATTCATTGGATCACCCGCTCTTGTATGTGTTGCGGATTTATGAACAACTGGCTCATTTGAAAAGTGAAATATTGACTTGTATTATAGTATCTCAGACTTTCCTCAGTCAGTTTAACCTCGAGCCCTGCCCAAACAGAAAAAATGAATTTGGTAAATATGGTGGATGTTCTTTCAGACTTGTCTCCAATGATGTACGCATTAGAAAAAGACTTTGGAGAATGAATGGGTAAGAATTGACTGTTGTGTGTCCTTTTATTGCTGTAGGTGAGGCTTATTTGCTTATGCCACGAAGAAGTGCCTCATCCGACACTTGACAACGCAGAACCTGGGCTTTGTGAAAACAGGCTCATTGATTCCCTGGTACACAGAAAAATGAACTGCTTTCTCTCGTCTGAACTGCTCACCGTTGTGTTCCTGATGCCGTATAATTCCCTGCAAAACGTTGACAGTTGAAGCATTACAGAAGCCTGTGAAAGTACGCTGCTTTTCAGAACGCAGGCCCTCGTCGGCTGCGTGTTTCTGCTGTGAAGAGCTGAGCGTTTGAGCAGCGTTCACCTCTGAACCGGACATTTGAACGCGCTAGCCGTAAAAGTGGCGGACAGCGGGAGGTTATTTACATTGCTGTGCTGCATTGGATTGTGGACTATGGAACTGTAATCATTTTAAAAGTTATTTGTGCGTGTTTGTAGCAATAAACGGTGTGAGATCAGCAGACCCTGAAGGGACAGCTAACACAGCATATTATGCCCTCTCCCCTCTCCCTCTTTCTCGATTGCTTTCTGACCTCTCTCTCCCTCTTTCTCCCCCTCTCTCTGACTCTCTATTTCTCTCTCTTCCTCTTTCCAATGTCTGCATCTTCTCCATCTTCCTCCTCTCTCTCCCCCTCTTTTACTCTTTCTTTCTTCCTCCCTCTCTCCCTCTATCTCTTCCTCTCTCTCTTTCCTACCCCCCTCTCTCCCTCTCTCTATCTCCCTCTCTCTCCCTCTCTTTCTCACCCCCCTCTCTCCCTCTTTTCCTCCCTTTCTCTATCCCTCTTTCCTCTTTCTCTCTTCCTCCCTCTCTCTCTTTCCCACCCCCCTCTCCCTCCCTTCACTCTCCCTCTCTCCCTCCCTCCCTCTCCCCCGCTCCCTCTCTCCACTTTTCACACCTTCCTGTGGATAGGCGTCTCATTTATCAGCTCTGTTTGTCCCCCTGACAGGCCCCTGCCGCTTGCTGAATATCAATACCCACTAAGACAATGCGCTGGTCTGCACAGCCGTAACCTTCAACTAAATGGCATTCTGCTTAATCCTATTTGAAAATTAAACATTGAAAAACCTTTACCATATCTCCCCCCTCACCCTGCGCACCCCCCACCACCTGCCTGCCGTCTCCACACCGCTGACATTTGTAAATATGATGTTTTTCATGTCCCTGTTATCTGTTTGTTGGTTTGAAATAATGACTGTCCAGGGCTGAAAACTGAAGTGATTTTTATTTATTTTTTTCTTGGATATTACTCACAAATCCCCTCCTAAAATGAAAACATCCCTTTTGGCTTGGACATCCAGCATCTCTCCAGCAGCAGTGTTGATAAGGCCACTGCATTGGGAAATATTAAATGTGAACACTTACGCAAACTATGCGCCTGCCGAGTTTCAAACCTGGGAGATGATGGAGGTGTGTGGAGCAGTCCCAATACAAAGAACAGGCCCACGTGCCACACTCTCACACACAGAGACGTACACAAGCACACACTCACACACACTTACACACACTCTCACACACTCTCACACACAGAGACGTACACAAGCACACACTCACACACACTCACACTCACACACACTCACACTTACTCACACTCACTCACACTTACTCACACTCACACACACTCGCACACACTCACACTTACTCACACTCACACACTCGCACACACTCTCACACACACACACTCACACACACTCACACACACTCACACTTACTCACACTGACCCACACTCACACTCACACACACTCACACACACTCGCACACACTCTCACACACACACACACACACACACACTCACACACACTCGCACACACTCTCACACACACACACTCACACTTACACTCACACACACTCTCACACAAAGAAACGTACACAAGCACACACTCGCACACTCACAGACACACACACACACACACGTGCCACACACACACACACACACACTCTCACACAAAGAAACATACATAAGCACACACTCGCACACACAAGCACATAGACACACACACACATACATACACACACACACACTCTCACACAAAGAAACGTACATAAGCACACACTCACACACACAAGCACATAGACACACACACACACGTACATACACACTCACACTCTCACACAAAGAAACGTACACAAGCACACACTCACTCACACACACACACACACACACACACAAGCACATAGACACACACACACGTACACACACACTCACACACATACACACACTCACACTCACACACAAAGAAACGCACACAAGCACACACACACACACACACTCACACTCACACACTCTCACACAATGAAACGTACACAAGCACACACATACACACACACACACATGCCACACACACACACACACACACACACACACACACACAAGCACATAGACACACACACACGTACACACACACTCACACACATACACACACTCACACACAAAGAAACGTACACAAGCACACACACACACACACTCTCACACACACACAAGCACATGGACACACACACACACGTGCCACACACTCTCACACACACACAAACATATGGACACACACACACACACACACATGCCACATACACACACACACACAAGCACATAGACACAGACACACGTACACACACACGTGCACACACTCTCACACAAAAAAAACATACGCAAGCACACACTCACACACACATAACCACATAGACACACACACACGTACACACACACACACTCACACAAACACACGCATACATGCATTTACATAAACAAATGTCCTACAGTATATATTTATATTCATTACTGCAGTGACAGTTTTGCTGAGAAAGAGAAAGATGTCCAGACGCTGAGACTTGAGTGGGACTCCAGTGATCGCAGAGAGAGAGCCAGATCTCATTTCCAGGAAACCGTGCACACAATGGCCAAAGCCCTCCGCTAAAATACTCCAATACAATTGTATGAGGATAGTCAAAAATAACATCCCAAAAGGATCCAATTATATTATTACACCTGCCAAAAATGGGAGGTCCATCCTCATTGGTGCTGTAAATATGTCTGCAAATCAAAACTGGTCTCTGGGTTGTGTTACCCAATGACTGAGTCTTCCATGAGATAAATGTACATGTTGATTGTTCCTCATTTAACTTTACATCTTTTAACTCTCAGAAAGGATGCATTAATACACTTTGACACACTTTGGGTGTTACTACTTTTGCTTATCGTTACGTTAAACGCATTTTGTGCCAAAGTTGCTACTTTGGGTTTTACAAATATACAGAAAAGTATAAGAGAGGCTTTTTAACCCAGTCTGTGTTGAAAGCAACACAAAATAGACATGGAGGTGTTTGTGAAAATGGCACGTTTTGTCGTTTTTAGCACATTTTTTGAGACCATTCTGTACAGAATATCAAAAGAGTCTTACCAGGGGTTTTAAGCATTGTGGGCCAGCTGCTGATCTCCACAGTGAACTGCAAGCCAAGGAATTTTAAGTTTCCAGTTTGCATATAAGTTTGCAATGTCAGGAAAGCTTCACTGTTGAAGTGAACAATAAGACACTGCTCGCTTCAGAAATAAAACAGTTCATTTGATAAAATAACCCTTTATGTGTAGATACCAAACGTGTGAATCATCTCAGTATGGCCTTGAGTTGCCGGTGATGTTTATGCGGACACAGCTGTTAACAGTAAAATATTTGAGTATTAAAACGGCGTTGAAGTAGTACATTATGCCTCTGTTATACCCATGTACAGGCTTTCTGGGTGTCCTTGCTTATTCGTCCTCATTAAAGCTCTGACTATACAGAACACAGTCACAGGAGAGAAGGCCACACGCTGTTCAGCATTCACACACTGCCTCATGGACATGGTAGATATTCAAAGCTCGATATTTTTAAGATTTGCCGCAAACTTGGTGTACATATCGTTGCCCAGTTCTCACCGGATAGTCACTTCATCCCTGCTCACAGGAAGAGAACCCTCAAAGTGTAATTCGGTGGAGTCTTCCCAGCAGAAATACGCTATTCCCACACTTTTGCAATGAAGGAAAACGTAGAGTGGGGTTTGTTCTGTAGTTGCTAAAAAGTTGTTGACGCTCCCAACTTTGGGTAAACTGTGCTGCCCTAAACCCTGCAGACGATACCACACCTGTCAACGTGATAGTTCTGTTCATTCCTTTTATTCATCCTGTTTGTGTACCTTTCCTCAATTTTTTTTCTAGCAATGCTTACAGTCCTGTTCTCCTTCCCTGCAAATATTGATACAGACCATTTCCCCCCATACACATTAAAGGGTGCTCCATAACTGAGTGCTGAAAGCCAGCGAAATTTATGTAGAAAAAAAAAAGAGAAACAGAGCGTTTTTGTTAAAGTGACTGTTTTTTGCGGTTGTGCCAGGGCGGTTTTGGGCATAGGGGTATTGTTCGCTTGATGGCGCGGCCGTGTGTTGTTTGTAATAGGCGCGGTGAACGCGGCGACGCTAACACAGTTCTGTCTCCGTGTCTCAGGTGGGACCTGCAGGATGGCGCGGTGCTTGAAGATGAAGAGAGAGCCCTGGCGGATCGCGTGCGGAAAGCGCACTTCAGCGCCGGCCCGGGATCATAGAGCCCCGCCAACGTAGCTGCAGCGCGCGGTGTGAAAGCGAAAGTGAAAGTGCTGGGACGAGCCGGGAGAAGACACGCATCGCAAACATCTTCAATTAAAAACGCGGTCCATTTAAAGTCACTTCCCTCCCGAATTCTGAACCGTTTCTGTTTCGTAAAGTTTGGAGAAATGAATTCATTCCAGGCCACAGCGATTGAGGATAAAACAGAGACTGGGAATAACGGGGCTTGTGATCAACCGTTTTTGATTGTTTGTTTGTTTTTTCATTTAATAAGTCAAATACCATTGTTCTTTGATAGGCTACTGCAGTTGAAAGCAGAAATAATGTATAGTATAGTAGTAGCATAGTTATTTAGTTGACGCTTTTAGCCAAAGCGACATACAGTTGATTAGACAAAGCGGGGGACAATCCCCCCAGGAGCAATGTGGGGTTAAGGGCCTTGCTCAAGGGCCCAACAGCTGTGCAGATCATATAGTGGCTACACCGGGGCTTGAACCACAAACCTTCCAGGTCCCAGTCATGTACCTTAGCCACTAGGCTACAGGCTGTGCCTTGGGGTGATAAGCAAGAAAGCCTGAAACCAAATGGCAACAGATATTGGTTAAAATGATTCATTTTGTAAATACTTATCGATTTGTCATTTTTTATTACAACCCAAACTACCACTATAGCAAAATGAGGCACAACAGTTGACCCTGAATTCTACCGTTTAAATAATGGGAAAATATTTTATTTCCAATATACGGTGTGCAACACTTAAAGAATGCAACTCTTTCAAACACAGCCGTCCTTGTAACTCAGTTGTGAAAATACCAGAGTACCCTGAAAAGAAAAACATAAAGACTACTTTCTCAGACAACATGCAGCATGTCGAGCAAAATCAACATGTCTCTGTCTAATTCCTGACATCTTGGCTGTCTAGTCCTGGTTCTGTTCTTTCAAGTCTTTCTCTAGTATACTGTATCCTCTGACACAAGACTCCTCTGTGAATAGAGGGCAAGAGCAAAAAATAAAAGACTGACTTTTGCATTGCCTTTCAGGTCCTGTCACTGAAGCTGAAAAGTTATAGACCGTGGTGTGCCTTGTGTGCAGATAGAATGTGATTATTATATAGATCATTGCTGAAACATCCCTGCAATGTATAAGATGGAAGGAAATATTCTTGTAATCTCATTAAAATGTATATTTTGGAAGAACTCCCCGGGTATGAATATGTGATTAGACATTATTTTCTTTTGTAAAGGATTATTATCCTGTTGATGTTAGCTCCAAAAATACTTTTTAATGTTTTGTTTTTTTTGCTCTTAAAAGTATTACAGTGTCTTTTTAAGTCCCCTGGTACTGTATGTGTGTGAATAAATTAAACTGCAACACAGTGCTGATCCTTGTCTGTATTCATCCCTCTGTATTCAGAACAATAGAGTAAAAGGTGTCATTTAATGTATTCAGGTTTCAAATTTCAGGTCAATTAAGTGCAGTTCAACTGCTCTCAAATTGTAAACATTAATTATGCAAAAGAGAATTAATCTAATTTTCAGTAATTATTCATTTTGGTTTCAACCATAAAAATGATGAATTATTAAATACAGGAAAATGTTTCACAGCAGAATGCAGAATGAACATGCTCTTGGACTCTGATATTATATATCTACTGTATTTCCAAATCAATGTAGTGCACAGAAGAAGCTATTTTGTATATAGTATATATCTTTACATAATAATAATAATAATAATAATAATAATAATAATAATAATATATTATGGACAGAATACTTTTTCGCATAGCACTTTAAAACAAACAATCATTTGTGCAGAAGAGCAAAATAATAACTATCCATTAACACGTCAAAACATGCACAGCACAATAATGTAATATAACCCAAGTTTGCTATGTATTCTAAATGTGAAGGCTCTGTACTCAGAGGGTCATAGGTCATAGGTTTCAAGATGCGCTACTGATCAGCCTGAATATTCATTCATCTGTCTCAGTGGGTAATGTAGAACAGGGATCATCAAATCACGTTCCTCGAGGGTGGAGAACTGCTGGTTCTCTACCCTCCCTTTACCTGGGAGTCAGGTGTGAAGACAGTCTGGCCAATCAGTAGCACTAATTGTTCAGATAATTACCCAGGAGAAAATAAAACAACGGCTGGATTTGGATTCAAGGGCCATATTTAATGATCCCTGATGCAGAAAATATATGAGTCACACTGTGTAAGGGTGTATAAGAATATGACTGTCCCTTGTGCTCGAGTTGTTATGCTGCCATGAGTTGTGGTTTCTACTGAGATCTGACTGGCAGAAGTATACTCGGAGAGGACCATGGGAAAACACTTTTACAACATTCAGGTGAGATAGTTTTGGAAGCACTTTACAAACAACCAAGGGCTATGTTTCCTTAGCTTACATTTTCTCTTATTGCTCCTCTAAAGCAGTTCAGACTTTTGCATTTCTGTGATTCTTGTCCTTATTTGCACCCTGCACAACCGTGGTAGATGTGCTGAATGAGTGTGCTGACCTTACATTTCTTTTGAAGTTTTTTTTTCTTTGCCCTCCAAATTATTTTTAATTCCCCAGCAACTGTCGATATCGAGCATCCAGGAACAGCCCCTTTCATTTTGCAAGCGGGAAAAAAACGCATTCTGGTTTTGAAGTTGTGCTGGAGGAGCAGTGATGGGGCATTTGGGGAATAATTTTTACTGCAGATATCACCACACCAGTTAAATGAACATTCTATGAAAGATATCAATATTACATATGGCATATTATCAGCCCATTCAAATGGACTGCTGGGTAGCAGATCTATCAAAAGCAGTTGTTTTCAATACAGTGAATGCAACTTTCCATTCAAATGTGGAAGGGTGGCTCATATGGACCAGACCTACCCGCAGTGATGTCATTTAATCAACCCCAGTGCAGTTGAAGCTACATGAAATAATAATGTAAAAGAAGCCAAAAATACACACAAGGGCAAAAATATAGAATTTTGCTTCAGCAAGAGTCCGAAGGATACTTCATAATATTTGACAGACTCTCAAAGGCCTTTATTATAATTGCCAAGAAATGGAAATTAAAACCAAAACATAGGACTATGCCTATTAGCATTCCAGCAAGAAACAGCAGGAAGCCTTCAGGGCGGGGATCATAAAATCTGTCCAAATCCAGCCCTGGCTTTTTTTCTCCGGGATAATTAGCTGAGCAATTGGTGCTGCTGATTGGCGAAACCAGGTAGAGGGAGGGAGGAAAACCAGAAGTTCTTGGCCCACAAAGACCGTGGTTTGATTGTGTCAACTATGGCTCAGTGGAATGAATAGTTTGGAGATCTGCACTTGAGACGGTCTTGTTTCTGAAATTAAAAACTGATGTCTAAAGTGCTTATACCTTTACTACAGACAGATACAACATTTGCTAGGACACTAACAATTGTTAGCAGACACTGTGTGTTGGTTTTAGCTTTAGTAGGCACATTACTTTGGTAGGCTACTCGTTGTTAGCCTATCAAGCTCAAATACAGTAAGCCTTACACTCAAGCCACATAGGGGATACAATTCAATAAAGTTAAGACATTCAGAAATATGCAGGGTGCAGCAAAAATGCCAGTCAACCCTTTTGGTTCGTATAATGACACTTAGAATGACACCTTTAGAGATAGTACTGTGTAAGTAGGGCAGTGCGTAACTCTGTGACAGAAAATAAAGTAAAATCCTTTAAGTTTTGACAAGACATTTTGTTTAAAGGTTAATAACTATGTGCAAAAAAATACACTAAACTCTCAATGGATTTTGTGGTCCATTAGATAGCATTGAACGTGCTGGCAATTCAGTGTGCTAGCTAGCGAGAACAAACGGAAGAGCTGCACATAACCAAACTGAACTGGGAGCAGGCAGTGGCGCTGTACGTTTAAATCTTCCCACCCTCCTGCCCGTCTCCATGGTGTCCGGAACTTCCGTTTCCGTTTTTATATGGGTTCCTTCCTGTTTTTGTAATACTTTGAGGAAGCTGGAAGGTGCAAGATGATGTTGTTTGTGTTTTCCAGTGTCTTGTTGTGATGGTATGTGTGTTGTGCTAAAAATGCATGCTCTTACAGAGGATTCGCCTCTACCCATTTAAAAATAATAACCGTCACTCTGGTGTAGCGAAGAGTGTTTGCAAGTTCAAAATGCACTGCTTCTGTGAATAGTCTTTGTGAAGTGGTATTCCCCGGATTTATTTGCTTGCTGTTTTCAAGACCGAAGTAAATATTGGCTAACGTTACAGCACGGGGCGACCATGGCCATCGACACTTGGGTTTTTCCGTTTTTTTGGTAAAACCCAGAGGTCATGATATTCACACCCACTTGCATGGTGTTATAGAACTTTCACCTGGCTTAAACGTTGTGCAGGCGGTCGCTCACCTTTTGTTTCGCTTTTTCTTTCGTCTAAGTCCTTAGGAAGAATGATGTATGTTTTTTTCTGAATTAAAATATTTTGCTGTGTACGAGATAGTTATGTTTTGTCGTGCTTGTGTGCATAAATGTAACGAGCTAGCTTGGTAGCTAAACCTCAGATGGCTTGCTAGCTAGCTAACTGTAGATTATTAAGCTTGCTTGCAGCCCACACCATATTGGCACAGTAGCTAGATAGTTTTCTCTGGAATTATCAATGCTTTTAACCTTGTCTGTTAGCTAGTGGAAAGAATATTTTCATCATCGCTACAGTTTTCAGTAGCTCGCGGGCGAATACCTCATGAATGAATTTAGGGCTTGTTCTCCCAAAGTTATGACACATAAATAATGCCAACAAAAATAAAACGAGTCATTAGATTGCCAATTGGCTATATTGACTGCACTCATTGGTCATATTAGCGAAGTTATATCAGTCGAAATTTTACGTCGTATGACAGTAAAATGACAGGATTCGTCCAGCTCCATCAGATGACAGTGGGGTTTAATTGTTTATAGCTGGATAGCTAGCTAGCAGCTGTATGATGCATGCATTGGCAGTTTGCCATACGCTTCTTGGTGCACGTGTCGCACCCGTTAAAAAAAAAAGTATTTCTGGTTAGCCATTCATTTCACGGATTATTTGTCTTTAATTGCTCTCTGCCATCTGAATGTGCAGTTTGGTATATTATGACATATTTCTCTCCTCCGTTTATCGATTTAGGATGGCCCGCAGTGATACAGTGGGGAAGAAGATCCATGCGTTTTAACTACCACATTTGTATATTAATCGGTTTGTGGATAAACATGGCACAGTTGGGGGGCCAAGAAGAAAAGGAGAAGACCACAGCGCTGAAAGGTCAGTCATATAAAGACACCTAAACTTATTCTTGTGGTGGAGTCTCTTCCGCTTGAACTTTCAGTTGCTTTGGTTCACATGCTGGTCGAATCAATGCAAGTTTGGTGATGAGTATGCAATAACTGCATGGTGCCCTTTCAGAAAATCATAAATAATAGCCTTACTATTTCACTATGTGAGGATTCAAGATAAAAAAATACAAATAAATTAAAAACATTCTTTGCCTTTATATTACCATGTGATATTGTTATCGATTTGCTTCGTCGAGGCTTATCCAAGGCTACATACGTAGCCCATATGTTTGCAAACTATTTCTGCAGTTGGACACTTACTGTATTTAAGCTTGCTTCTTCTTGGGTGCACGTTCCATTATCTGCATTCAGTGCACAACTATTGCATATTATCCAGTTATACTGCTAGATGTATGCAAAGGAGAGGGTAGAGAAGCTCTCTGGGAAATGGCAGCTCTCTTTCCATTGTTTTCCTATCTGGGAATCGAAGTTGCAACCTTTAGGCCACAAGCCCTGGTCTTTACCAATTACAGGGCTGCTTATTGAGCCCGTTTGGTAGCTGAGGGTGTATCGGAGATGCCTGGAGTGTCGTCGCAAGGCCCGGGTGATGAAAAATTTTCAACTGCTAAAATTACCACAAACAAACCCAGGAAGGACAGGCAGATAATACAGGCAACCGGCACTCTTCACTCAATTCATGAAAAAAGGAGCTTTAGCATTAGCATTAGCATTAGGAGTTTTAATTGTGTCACTCCAGTCAGAACAGGAGCGTGAGGCAAGGTCTAAACATTATTATTAGTTACTTAGCTGCCTTTTTTTTATTCAAGTAATAATTGGCTAGACTAAGCAGGGGCCAATCCCCCCTGGTGCAATGAGGGGTAAAGGGCCTTGCTCAAGGGCCCAAATCAAGGGCCTTACAGCTGTTTAGATCTTATCGTGACTACACCGGGGTTTGAACCGCCAAGCTTGCGGGTCCCAGTCATATACCTTAACCACTATGCAGTTGGAGGTTTTATATAGTGAAAGCATGACAAGTTGTTAGGTAGGCAGGAATTACGGATTTGGTGCTGTGTTCTGAGGGCTTTTCAATGTAATCCCAGGCTAGGCACTGCATTAATACCCAAATAATGTAGGCTAAGTTATCTGCATGTTATTATGAATACAAAGCATAAGGGGTCATTGGGATGAGATTGTACTGTGTACTGAAACTACAGTAACAGTTTTTAACAGCTCAATCACTAGTGCCTTGCCAATGGACTTTCATTAAGACTGCAGCTACTTCTGTTCACTTGGAAGCTTGGTCTTTATCTTTCCTTTTTTGCAGTTCTATAATGGCGATTAGCTATTGAGGTATGCCTTTTGAACTTCTCTTGAGTTAAATCATTGGCTGAGCTGGAGTGGAATCGGCCCAAAACCGTCGGTCACGGTTACCGGCCGTGGTTGCCTGTGCTGCCAAGCCTCTCGTCTCCATTCGCTGCTTCATCACTACTGTTCCCTGCCTCCTGTGACTTCAGGAGGGAGAAATAAGCTCTGCTAAGCAGGGAATTCTGTGCATATGAAGTCCATGGACTCACTAGTTAATTGGAGTTTGGGGATGAATGTTGTGTGTGTGTGTGTGTGTGTGTGTGTGTGTGTGTGTGTGTGTGTGAGAGACTGTGTGAGTGTGTTTGTCTATGTGTGTGTGTGTGTGTGTGTGTGTTTGTTTGTTTGTTTGTGTGTGTGTTTGTTTGTTTGTGTGTGTGTATATATGTTTGTGTGAGTGTTTATTTGTTTGTGTGTGTGTTTGTCTATGTTTGTGTGTGTGTTTGTTTGCTTGTGTGTTTGTTTGTTTGTGTGTGTGGGGTTGTGTGTGTATATGTTTGTATGAGTGTTTATTTATTTGTTTGTGTGTGTGTTTGTCTATGTTTGTGTATGTGTGTGTGTGTGTGTGTGTGTGTGTGTTTGTGTTTGTGTTTGTCTGGCTATGTTTGTATGTGTATGGGACAGGGGGAGCACTGCATGTTCAATGACATGCAACAGGTCAGGTCAAACACACTCCAGTGCTAAAATGGCTGCTTGCCTCCCTCCAGACCTGCTCTCCCGCATAGACCTGGACGAGCTGATGAAGAAAGACGAGCCCCCTCTCACTTTCCCCAAGACCCTGGAGGAGTTTGAGTACGCCTTCAACGAGAGTGAGTATCTGTGCGGCCCGCCTGCTTTCATTCCCGCACTGCGTCTATCGGCCGTCAGATCAGTCACAGCCCTATCGGGGCTTTAGATTCAGCGGGGGAGCCAGCGCACTGGTAGGGTACGGCCTGTCAGTGGCTCACTCACCCTTGCACGGAGACTGATGGGTGATTTGCATAACCTTATGCCACATTAATACCAGGCCTCTGCCAACAAAAAGCCTGAATATAAATGCTCCAGGAGTTTATGAAATAAATAAAGAAAGATTCAAAGTCGGACAAGCGTGCAGTCTTGGGCTGCGGTAGGCTGCCTTGAAAGTATTTTAATGGACTCTCTTTTTAACTCTCCTTAAAGGCCTGCCAGTGACTATTCATAAATAAAACGTCCTTTTCAAGAAAAAAAGAGAAATAAATCAAAGAATCGCGGCGACTACGTGTACGTTTTCGTGCCAGACGTCTTATTCTAACAGCGAAGCTGACGGCTTCATCGCAGTAGCCTTCAGCTTTTTTTTTTTTTATTACTGGAAATCCAAGGTTATGTACACCCAATTAAGCGAAAAAAATTAGAACAGCATGCTAATTATCCGGGAAAAAAAGGGAAAGTTGGGAGAGCGTATTCCTCGGAGAGGCTGTGTTGTAAATGCGACGGAGCTGAACTTCCCCGGCATGTTCCGTCTCATTCCCGTCTTCCCTCTGTACGTGCCGCTCTTCCCAAGACCCGCCGTCCCCCATCCCTGAATGCATAATTGATTTCTTCTAGGTAGCTGCTTTGCTCGGTCGGCTTTTCAATCCGGTGTCTTTTCCTTCCCCCCTCGTCTCCGAGGAACGGCCCGGCTTCTAAACGTTACGTGTTGTTGAACCGCTAATGATAAAAGTGGACCGGCGTAATTTCGTATCGGGAGCGGCTGAAGATTTATCGTGCGGTGTGGGTGTTGTGTGCGAGAGCCAAGCGCTTCTCAAAGCCGTCTTTTGTCCCGAAATTGTTTCGCCCTGTGCCATCGCCGGAATAATTGAAAAAAGATGAGCCGTGGGTCCTTTGGGTTTAAATTTGTGTTTGTTTAAGTATTTCTGTGCTCTGCGTTTTCAATCATAGAGGTCACAATTAAATTTAACACTGTTTTTTGGCTTTAATATCATGTGGTGTCAGCAGGACGATGAATGGCCTCGTTGCTGTAATACTACATTAGGGCGGTATTAACTGCACTCGCAAATAATAGCGTTGAGGAGTGAAGCCAAGGCTCTTGGACTGGGAATTGCTTCCCCGCTAAACGCATCCCTCTGTGGAAAGTGCACATTTAAGAACGCTTTGCCGTTTGAATGAACCAGCGGTAATGTGTTGCATTCTGACCGGAGGCACCGCGGTTCTTATTCTGTCTCAGAACATCAAGTTCACAGAAGGACTCAAGTTCAGGGCTTTGAGTTCTGTGTTACGCAGCAGGAATAGCGCCTCGCCGATTTGTGTTAATATAAAAAGTACAAACACAAGCATCTGGAAGACTGAAGTCACAGGCTCGGAGTTACAGCGTTGTAAATATCTGCCTTGTTGGCACCGGAGTCAGGTTCCCAGCACTCTGGGAGACAGTGTGCAGAAGGGACCGAGCGCTGTCATTGTTATAGAGTCATATCGCCACATATCCAAGTGCTGTAATATCCTCTGGACTTTATTGCTGCCGGTTTTATCTCCTCAAAGAGGCGAGGAATATTGCTGGGAGCCGTGAGAGCTTAGGGCTGTTAGAGTTCTGTCAGAGAAGACACGGCCCAGAACAAACTAGCGCTGACAAGCTATCTGCAATTCCGGGACCTTCTCCCCTGTCTGTGACCCCTCTATAGGCCGGGTGGGGGGTGGAATGTAATGACCCCCTCCCAGGTCCGAGGCGCAGTGGGCCCACTGGCCGGGACTCAAAGCGGTGTCAGAGAGCGGGCAGGTGAAGCCCCCGCACCCCCCTCAGACCCCAGGTGGGTCCGGGCAGGGCGGGGTGCCAGCCCAGCTGGCCTGGCCAGGCCTGCCGGAGGTCCCAGAAGGAGACCGGTGTCCCAGGCGGAGGAGAAGGGTTTGGGCCACACACACGCCTGCCAGATGGGCG